>NC_071095.1:35374701-35589327 GCF_027358695.1 Spea bombifrons | reverse complement strand
TCCCCTTATAGACTTTTTACGTAAAAAGTGTGTGTGTGTGTGTAACGGAACATATACATGTCACAAATTGCATGCATTCTTTTTTCCTTTTGCTACATCATACAGCATAATATACAGAATTATGCTTTCATTATTTTGCTACATTGTAGCGGTTAACAGGTGACTGTGAAGCCACAAGGTTGAACAAATATGATACAAAGGGTCTCAAAGCAACGCATAGCGCATTTTGCTCTTTTAAATCTAATGTTATAGAATCATGGAACCTGCCGACAGATCGGCCCCATTCGGCCCCCGTCTACTCGCCCGTTTCTCCTGCTGTAAAGACTCAAACCTTAGTCAGTCGTTGGTCTTGTCTTAGATTCAGGAGCCGTATGTCTATCCCATGCATGTTTAATACCCTCACCTTAATAACATCACTCATCCTAGGATAACTTTTCACTTCCAGCATTATAGATATTACCTATTGCTACTTAGACTCAGGTATTGTCTTCTCCCATGTGCTCCTTTTTGTATTTACATAAAACATTTTCCCCAGTATGTCCCAATATCTAACAAATCAAGTTAAAAAAAGAAAGGAACAGAAACAAAATTTTCTTAAAAGGCCTTTATAAATGTATCCCATACATGTGTTTGTACATACATGTAGATTGAACATGAGGTCTATGTAGGTGACTGTACACAACATATGCCAGGGTCGGCACGCTTAGATGGTGGAATTAAATGCCATAGTAATATGAGGAAAAACTCAAATGGAGAAAATATATTTTATATTTATTTGAGGGACTTTGAGAGGTGAGATTGCACCTGTGACATGATCTTGACATGTTGGTAGTTACGCTGACAAGCTGCTCTACCACGCATGTATGGATATGTGGTTGGCCCTCCTGAGCCTGCTTTGCCAACGACTTGTCTCATTTGTGGTTGGAACTGAAATGATTTAGGCCCCGCACACTTGATTCAGCCACGCCTATTATTGCATCATCTGCCTCTTTGTCTCGCTGGCTACACCATGGAGTCCAAGACCATCATCCTACACTGACCTCCACCAGAGGATTTTCATGTTATCTGTAAACTGAACTTCCAATTTAACGTGTCAATAAAATTCTGTTAACATTTAGTATAGTTCATGCTGTTTATTTAAAAATATTATTGTTTCCCACAAATAACGTATGATATTTAGCAATTATCAGTTAATGTTCTAAGATAACGGGTCAGTTTAATTTGATCAAGGGCAATATCAACGTACTGAGAGCAACAGCTACATTTGGAACGTTGGAACCAATGGAATGTTCTATCAGGTCTATCACCATAGCAACCATAGGAATGGTCTAAGCAGAAGAACCAGGTCAATGGTTGCCATGGTGATAAGATCAACATTGAAACTTTGCACCAAAAAGGAATCATTTTGTTTTCCGTGTATTCTGCGCGACTTTTCAAGCCAGAAATGAAACAGAACCGAAATATCCATTTATGAAATATTACTTTTTACCTTTTGGTTTTTTTTTTTATTAAACAAAAATCCATTTCTGTAAGATTAAGCCAGGCTTTAAGGGACTTGTCTCATTTGTGGTTGGAACTGAAATGATTTAGACCCTGCCCACTTGATGCAGCCACGCCCACTATTGCATCATCAGCCTCTGTGATGTCATCATAGGAGGTTATATAAAGCAGGTGAAACTCAGACACTTCTCATTGCTCAGCAGAGCAGGCGAGTGAGAAGATGTTAGATACTCTTCTGATAATCGTGGGGTGCCTCTGCACCTTCATGATGCTGTTATTACTTGTTGGATTAGGAAAACGTAGTGGAGGACGAAAGGCTAATGAAGCCGACCTCTACCTAGAGATTATGTTCGCAATCGAACGCACAAACCACACCATGTTCCAGATACAGACCATAACGGGTCAGTTTAATTTGATCAATGTACTGAGAGCAACTGCTACGTTTGGAACGTTGGAACCAATGGAATGTTCTATCAGTTCTATCACCATAGCAAACATAGGAATGGTCTAAGCAGAAGAACCAAGTCAATGGTTGCCACGGTGATAAGATCAACATTGAAACTTTGCACCAAAAAGGAATCATTTTGTTTTCTGTGTATTCTGCGCGACTTTGGAAGCTAGAAATGAAACAGAACCGAAATATCCATTTATGAAATCTTACTTTTTACCTTTTGGAGGTTTTTTTTTAAACAAAAATCCATTTCAGCAAGATTAAGCCGGGCTTTAAGTGACTTACTTAAAATTGAAATTGATGTTTTAGCTAACTGAAGACTATTTAAAATTATGAAGCGTGGCAGTTAACGCCGTGATGACTCCATTAAAAACTATTTCAGCCAATCAAACATTTTCAGGGGGAGTCTTGTTTTTTTCGAGAGGCTCCAACCGTTCCTTAGCCTCCCCTTATAGACTTTTTACGTAAAAAGTGTGTGTGTGTGTAACGGAACATATACATGTCACAAATTGCATGCATTCTTTTTTCCTTTTGCTACATCATACAGCATAATATACAGAATTATGCTTTCATTATTTTGCTACATTGTAGCGGTTAACAGGTGACTGTGAAGCCACAAGGTTGAACAAATATGATACAAAGGGTCTCAAAGCAACGCATAGCGCATTTTGCTCTTTTAAATCTAATGTTATAGAATCATGGAACCTGCCGACAGATCGGCCCCATTCGGCCCCCGTCTACTCGCCCGTTTCTCCTGCTGTAAAGACTCAAACCTTAGTCAGTCGTTGGTCTTGTCTTAGATTCAGGAGCCGTATGTCTATCCCATGCATGTTTAATACCCTCACCTTAATAACATCACTCATCCTAGGATAACTTTTCACTTCCAGCATTATAGATATTACCTATTGCTACTTAGACTCAGGTATTGTCTTCTCCCATGTGCTCCTTTTTGTATTTACATAAAACATTTTCCCCAGTATGTCCCAATATCTAACAAATCAAGTTAAAAAAAGAAAGGAACAGAAACAAAATTTTCTTAAAAGGCCTTTATAAATGTATCCCATACATGTGTTTGTACATACATGTAGATTGAACATGAGGTCTATGTAGGTGACTGTACACAACATATGCCAGGGTCGGCACGCTTAGATGGTGGAATTAAATGCCATAGTAATATGAGGAAAAACTCAAATGGAGAAAATATATTTTATATTTATTTGAGGGACTTTGAGAGGTGAGATTGCACCTGTGACATGATCTTGACATGTTGGTAGTTACGCTGACAAGCTGCTTTACCACGTATGTATGGATATGTGGTTGGCCCTCCTGAGCCTGCTTTGCCAACGACTTGTCTCATTTGTGGTTGGAACTGAAATGATTTAGGCCCCGCCCACTTGATTCAGCCACGCCTATTATTGCATCATCTGCCTCTTTGTCTCGCTGGCTACACCATGGAGTCCAAGACCATCATCCTACACTGACCTCCACCAGAGGATTTTCATGTTATCTGTAAACTGAACTTCCAATTTAACGTGTCAATAAAATTCTGTTAACATTTAGTATAGTTCATGCTGTTTATTTAAAAATATTATTGTTTCCCACAAATAACGTATGATATTTAGCAATTATCAGTTAATGTTCTAAGATAACGGGTCAGTTTAATTTGATCAAGGGCAATATCAACGTACTGAGAGCAACAGCTACATTTGGAACGTTGGAACCAATGGAATGTTCTATCAGGTCTATCACCATAGCAACCATAGGAATGGTCTAAGCAGAAGAACCAGGTCAATGGTTGCCATGGTGATAAGATCAACATTGAAACTTTGCACCAAAAAGGAATCATTTTGTTTTCCGTGTATTCTGCGCGACTTTTCAAGCCAGAAATGAAACAGAACCGAAATATCCATTTATGAAATATTACTTTTTACCTTTTGTTTTTTTTTTTTATTAAACAAAAATCCATTTCTGTAAGATTAAGCCAGGCTTTAAGGGACTTGTCTCATTTGTGGTTGGAACTGAAATGATTTAGACCCTGCCCACTTGATGCAGCCACGCCCACTATTGCATCATCAGCCTCTGTGATGTCATCATAGGAGGTTATATAAAGCAGGTGAAACTCAGACACTTCTCATTGCTCAGCAGAGCAGGCGAGTGAGAAGATGTTAGATACTCTTCTGATAATCGTGGGGTGCCTCTGCACCTTCATGATGCTGTTATTACTTGTTGGATTAGGAAAACGTAGTGGAGGACGAAAGGCAAATGAAGCCGACCTCTACCTAGAGATTATGTTCGCAATCGAACGCACAAACCACACCATGTTCCAGATACAGACCATAACGGGTCAGTTTAATTTGATCAACGTACTGAGAGCAACTGCTACGTTTGGAACGTTGGAACCAATGGAATGTTCTATCAGTTCTATCACCATAGCAACCATAGGAATGGTCTAAGCAGAAGAACCAAGTCAATGGTTGCCACGGTGATAAGATCAACATTGAAACTTTGCACCAAAAAGGAATCATTTTGTTTTGTGTGTATTCTGCGCGACTTTGGAAGCTAGAAATGAAACAGAACCGAAATATCCATTTATGAAATCTTACTTTTTACCTTTTGGAGGTTTTTTTTTAAACAAAAATCCATTTCAGCAAGATTAAGCCGGGCTTTAAGTGACTTACTTAAAATTGAAATTGATGTTTTAGCTAACTGAAGACTATTTAAGATTATGAAGCGTGGCAGTTAACGCCGTGATGACTCCATTAAAAACTATTTCAGCCAATCAAACATTTTCAGGGGGAGTCTTGTTTTTTTCGAGAGGCTCCAACCGTTCCTTAGCCTCCCCTTATAGACTTTTTACGTAAAAAGTGTGTGTGTGTGTGTAACAGAACATATACACGTCACAAATTGCATGCATTCTTTTTTCCTTTTGCTACATCATACAGCATAATATACAGAATTATGCTTTCATTATTTTGCTACATTGTAGCGGTTAACAGGTGACTGTGAAGCCACAAGGTTGAACAAATATGATACAAAGGGTCTCAAAGCAACGCATAGCGCATTTTGCTCTTTTAAATCTAATGTTATAGAATCATGGAACCTGCCGACAGATCGGCCCCATTCGGCCCCCGTCTACTCGCCCGTTTCTCCTGCTGTAAAGACTCAAACCTTAGTCAGTCGTTGGTCTTGTCTTAGATTCAGGAGCCGTATGTCTATCCCATGCATGTTTAATACCCTCACCTTAATAACATTACTCATCCTAGGATAACTTTTCACTTCCAGCATTATAGATATTACCTATTGCTACTTAGACTCAGGTATTGTCTTCTCCCATGTGCTCCTTTTTGTATTTACATAAAACATTTTCCCCAGTATGTCCCAATATCTAACAAATCAAGTTAAAAAAAGAAAGGAACAGAAACAAAATTTTCTTAAAAGGCCTTTATAAATGTATCCCATACATGTGTTTGTACATACATGTAGATTGAACATGAGGTCTATGTAGGTGACTGTACACAACATATGCCAGGGTCGGCACGCTTAGATGGTGGAATTAAATGCCATAGTAATATGAGGAAAAACTCAAATGGAGAAAATATATTTTATATTTATTTGAGGGACTTTGAGAGGTGAGATTGCACCTGTGACATGATCTTGACATGTTGGTAGTTACGCTGACAAGCTGCTTTACCACGTATGTATGGATATGTGGTTGGCCCTCCTGAGCCTGCTTTGCCAACGACTTGTCTCATTTGTGGTTGGAACTGAAATGATTTAGGCCCCGCCCACTTGATTCAGCCACGCCTATTATTGCATCATCTGCCTCTTTGTCTCGCTGGCTACACCATGGAGTCCAAGACCATCATCCTACACAGACCTCCACCAGAGGATTTTCATGTTATCTGTAAACTGAACTTCCAATTTAACGTGTCAATAAAATTCTGTTAACATTTAGTATAGTTCATGCTGTTTATTTAAAAATATTATTGTTTCCCACAAATAACGTATGATATTTAGCAATTATCAGTTAATGTTCTAAGATAACGGGTCAGTTTAATTTGATCAAGGGCAATATCAACGTACTGAGAGCAACAGCTACATTTGGAACGTTGGAACCAATGGAATGTTCTATCAGGTCTATCACCATAGCAACCATAGGAATGGTCTAAGCAGAAGAACCAGGTCAATGGTTGCCATGGTGATAAGATCAACATTGAAACGTTGCACCAAAAAGGAATCATTTTGTTTTCCGTGTATTCTGCGCGACTTTTCAAGCCAGAAATGAAACAGAACCGAAATATCCATTTATGAAATATTACTTTTTACCTTTTTTTTTTTTTTTTATTAAACAAAAATCCATTTCTGTAAGATTAAGCCAGGCTTTAAGGGACTTGTCTCATTTGTGGTTGGAACTGAAATGATTTAGACCCTGCCCACTTGATGCAGCCACGCCCACTATTGCATCATCAGCCTCTGTGATGTCATCATAGGAGGTTATATAAAGCAGGTGAAACTCAGACACTTCTCATTGCTCAGCAGAGCAGGCGAGTGAGAAGATGTTAGATACTCTTCTGATAATCGTGGGGTGCCTCTGCACCTTCATGATGCTGTTATTACTTGTTGGATTAGGAAAACGTAGTGGAGGACGAAAGGCAAATGAAGCCGACCTCTACCTAGAGATTATGTTCGCAATCGAACGCACAAACCACACCATGTTCCAGATACAGACCATAACGGGTCAGTTTAATTTGATCAATGTACTGAGAGCAACTGCTACGTTTGGAACGTTGGAACCAATGGAATGTTCTATCAGTTCTATCACCATAGCAACCATAGGAATGGTCTAAGCAGAAGAACCAAGTCAATGGTTGCCACGGTGATAAGATCAACATTGAAACTTTGCACCAAAAAGGAATCATTTTGTTTTGTGTGTATTCTGCGCGACTTTGGAAGCTAGAAATGAAACAGAACCGAAATATCCATTTATGAAATCTTACTTTTTACCTTTTGGAGGTTTTTTTTTAAACAAAAATCCATTTCAGCAAGATTAAGCCGGGCTTTAAGTGACTTACTTAAAATTGAAATTGATGTTTTAGCTAACTGAAGACTATTTAAAATTATGAAGCGTGGCAGTTAACGCCGTGATGACTCCATTAAAAACTATTTCAGCCAATCAAACATTTTCAGGGGGAGTCTTGTTTTTTTCGAGAGGCTCCAACCGTTCCTTAGCCTCCCCTTATAGACTTTTTACGTAAAAAGTGTGTGTGTGTGTGTAACGGAACATATACATGTCACAAATTGCATGCATTCTTTTTTCCTTTTGCTACATCATACAGCATAATATACAGAATTATGCTTTCATTATTTTGCTACATTGTAGCGGTTAACAGGTGACTGTGAAGCCACAAGGTTGAACAAATATGATACAAAGGGTCTCAAAGCAACGCATAGCGCATTTTGCTCTTTTAAATCTAATGTTATAGAATCATGGAACCTGCCGACAGATCGGCCCCATTCGGCCCCCGTCTACTCGCCCGTTTCTCCTGCTGTAAAGACTCAAACCTTAGTCAGTCGTTGGTCTTGTCTTAGATTCAGGAGCCGTATGTCTATCCCATGCATGTTTAATACCCTCACCTTAATAACATCACTCATCCTAGGATAACTTTTCACTTCCAGCATTATAGATATTACCTATTGCTACTTAGACTCAGGTATTGTCTTCTCCCATGTGCTCCTTTTTGTATTTACATAAAACATTTTCCCCAGTATGTCCCAATATCTAACAAATCAAGTTAAAAAAAGAAAGGAACAGAAACAAAATTTTCTTAAAAGGCCTTTATAAATGTATCCCATACATGTGTTTGTACATACATGTAGATTGAACATGAGGTCTATGTAGGTGACTGTACACAACATATGCCAGGGTCGGCACGCTTAGATGGTGGAATTAAATGCCATAGTAATATGAGGAAAAACTCAAATGGAGAAAATATATTTTATATTTATTTGAGGGACTTTGAGAGGTGAGATTGCACCTGTGACATGATCTTGACATGTTGGTAGTTACGCTGACAAGCTGCTTTACCATGTATGTATGGATATGTGGTTGGCCCTCCTGAGCCTGCTTTGCCAACGACTTGTCTCATTTGTGGTTGGAACTGAAATGATTTAGGCCCCGCCCACTTGATTCAGCCACGCCTATTATTGCATCATCTGCCTCTTTGTCTCGCTGGCTACACCATGGAGTCCAAGACCATCATCCTACACTGACCTCCACCAGAGGATTTTCATGTTATCTGTAAACTGAACTTCCAATTTAACGTGTCAATAAAATTCTGTTAACATTTAGTATAGTTCATGCTGTTTATTTAAAAATATTATTGTTTCCCACAAATAACGTATGATATTTAGCAATTATCAGTTAATGTTCTAAGATAACGGGTCAGTTTAATTTGATCAAGGGCAATATCAACGTACTGAGAGCAACAGCTACATTTGGAACGTTGGAACCAATGGAATGTTCTATCAGGTCTATCACCATAGCAACCATAGGAATGGTCTAAGCAGAAGAACCAGGTCAATGGTTGCCATGGTGATAAGATCAACATTGAAACTTTGCACCAAAAAGGAATCATTTTGTTTTCCGTGTATTCTGCGTGACTTTTCAAGCCAGAAATGAAACAGAACCAAAATATCCATTTATGAAATATTACTTTTTACCTTTTGTTTTTTTTTTTTATTAAACAAAAATCCATTTCTGTAAGATTAAGCCAGGCTTTAAGGGACTTGTCTCATTTGTGGTTGGAACTGAAATGATTTAGACCCTGCCCACTTGATGCAGCCACGCCCACTATTGCATCATCAGCCTCTGTGATGTCATCATAGGAGGTTATATAAAGCAGGTGAAACTCAGACACTTCTCATTGCTCAGCAGAGCAGGCGAGTGAGAAGATGTTAGATACTCTTCTGATAATCGTGGGGTGCCTCTGCACCTTCATGATGCTGTTATTACTTGTTGGATTAGGAAAACGTAGTGGAGGACGAAAGGCAAATGAAGCCGACCTCTACCTAGAGATTATGTTCGCAATCGAACGCACAAACCACACCATGTTCCAGATACAGACCATAACGGGTCAGTTTAATTTGATCAACGTACTGAGAGCAACTGCTACGTTTGGAACGTTGGAACCAATGGAATGTTCTATCAGTTCTATCACCATAGCAACCATAGGAATGGTCTAAGCAGAAGAACCAAGTCAATGGTTGCCACGGTGATAAGATCAACATTGAAACTTTGCACCAAAAAGGAATCATTTTGTTTTGTGTGTATTCTGCGCGACTTTGGAAGCTAGAAATGAAACAGAACCGAAATATCCATTTATGAAATCTTACTTTTTACCTTTTGGAGGTTTTTTTTTAAACAAAAATCCATTTCAGCAAGATTAAGCCGGGCTTTAAGTGACTTACTTAAAATTGAAATTGATGTTTTAGCTAACTGAAGACTATTTAAGATTATGAAGCGTGGCAGTTAACGCCGTGATGACTCCATTAAAAACTATTTCAGCCAATCAAACATTTTCAGGGGGAGTCTTGTTTTTTTCGAGAGGCTCCAACCGTTCCTTAGCCTCCCCTTATAGACTTTTTACGTAAAAAGTGTGTGTGTGTGTGTAACGGAACATATACATGTCACAAATTGCATGCATTCTTTTTTCCTTTTGCTACATCATACAGCATAATATACAGAATTATGCTTTCATTATTTTGCTACATTGTAGCGGTTAACAGGTGACTGTGAAGCCACAAGGTTGAACAAATATGATACAAAGGGTCTCAAAGCAACGCATAGCGCATTTTGCTCTTTTAAATCTAATGTTATAGAATCATGGAACCTGCCGACAGATCGGCCCCATTCGGCCCCCGTCTACTCGCCCGTTTCTCCTGCTGTAAAGACTCAAACCTTAGTCAGTCGTTGGTCTTGTCTTAGATTCAGGAGCCGTATGTCTATCCCATGCATGTTTAATACCCTCACCTTAATAACATCACTCATCCTAGGATAACTTTTCACTTCCAGCATTATAGATATTACCTATTGCTACTTAGACTCAGGTATTGTCTTCTCCCATGTGCTCCTTTTTGTATTTACATAAAACATTTTCCCCAGTATGTCCCAATATCTAACAAATCAAGTTAAAAAAAGAAAGGAACAGAAACAAAATTTTCTTAAAAGGCCTTTATAAATGTATCCCATACATGTGTTTGTACATACATGTAGATTGAACATGAGGTCTATGTAGGTGACTGTACACAACATATGCCAGGGTCGGCACGCTTAGATGGTGGAATTAAATGCCATAGTAATATGAGGAAAAACTCAAATGGAGAAAATATATTTTATATTTATTTGAGGGACTTTGAGAGGTGAGATTGCACCTGTGACATGATCTTGACATGTTGGTAGTTACGCTGATAAGCTGCTCTACCACGCATGTATGGATATGTGGTTGGCCCTCCTGAGCCTGCTTTGCCAACGACTTGTCTCATTTGTGGTTGGAACTGAAATGATTTAGGCCCCGCCCACTTGATTCAGCCACGCCTATTATTGCATCATCTGCCTCTTTGTCTCGCTGGCTACACCATGGAGTCCAAGACCATCATCCTACACTGACCTCCACCAGAGGATTTTCATGTTATCTGTAAACTGAACTTCCAATTTAACGTGTCAATAAAATTCTGTTAACATTTAGTATAGTTCATGCTGTTTATTTAAAAATATTATTGTTTCCCACAAATAACGTATGATATTTAGCAATTATCAGTTAATGTTCTAAGATAACGGGTCAGTTTAATTTGATCAAGGGCAATATCAACGTACTGAGAGCAACAGCTACATTTGGAACGTTGGAACCAATGGAATGTTCTATCAGGTCTATCACCATAGCAACCATAGGAATGGTCTAAGCAGAAGAACCAGGTCAATGGTTGCCATGGTGATAAGATCAACATTGAAACTTTGCACCAAAAAGGAATCATTTTGTTTTCCGTGTATTCTGCGCGACTTTTCAAGCCAGAAATGAAACAGAACCGAAATATCCATTTATGAAATATTACTTTTTACCTTTTTTTTTTTTTTTATTAAACAAAAATCCATTTCTGTAAGATTAAGCCAGGCTTTAAGGGACTTGTCTCATTTGTGGTTGGAACTGAAATGATTTAGACCCTGCCCACTTGATGCAGCCACGCCCACTATTGCATCATCAGCCTCTGTGATGTCATCATAGGAGGTTATATAAAGCAGGTGAAACTCAGACACTTCTCATTGCTCAGCAGAGCAGGCGAGTGAGAAGATGTTAGATACTCTTCTGATAATCGTGGGGTGCCTCTGCACCTTCATGATGCTGTTATTACTTGTTGGATTAGGAAAACGTAGTGGAGGACGAAAGGCAAATGAAGCCGACCTCTACCTAGAGATTATGTTCGCAATCGAACGCACAAACCACACCATGTTCCAGATACAGACCATAACGGGTCAGTTTAATTTGATCAATGTACTGAGAGCAACTGCTACGTTTGGAACGTTGGAACCAATGGAATGTTCTATCAGTTCTATCACCATAGCAACCATAGGAATGGTCTAAGCAGAAGAACCAAGTCAATGGTTGCCACGGTGATAAGATCAACATTGAAACTTTGCACCAAAAAGGAATCATTTTGTTTTGTGTGTATTCTGCGCGACTTTGGAAGCTAGAAATGAAACAGAACCGAAATATCCATTTATGAAATCTTACTTTTTACCTTTTGGAGGTTTTTTTTTAAACAAAAATCCATTTCAGCAAGATTAAGCCGGGCTTTAAGTGACTTACTTAAAATTGAAATTGATGTTTTAGCTAACTGAAGACTATTTAAAATTATGAAGCGTGGCAGTTAACGCCGTGATGACTCCATTAAAAACTATTTCAGCCAATCAAACATTTTCAGGGGGAGTCTTGTTTTTTTCGAGAGGCTCCAACCGTTCCTTAGCCTCCCCTTATAGACTTTTTACGTAAAAAGTGTGTGTGTGTGTGTAACGGAACATATACATGTCACAAATTGCATGCATTCTTTTTTCCTTTTGCTACATCATACAGCATAATATACAGAATTATGCTTTCATTATTTTGCTACATTGTAGCGGTTAACAGGTGACTGTGAAGCCACAAGGTTGAACAAATATGATACAAAGGGTCTCAAAGCAACGCATAGCGCATTTTGCTCTTTTAAATCTAATGTTATAGAATCATGGAACCTGCCGACAGATCGGCCCCATTCGGCCCCCGTCTACTCGCCCGTTTCTCCTGCTGTAAAGACTCAAACCTTAGTCAGTCGTTGGTCTTGTCTTAGATTCAGGAGCCGTATGTCTATCCCATGCATGTTTAATACCCTCACCTTAATAACATCACTCATCCTAGGATAACTTTTCACTTCCAGCATTATAGATATTACCTATTGCTACTTAGACTCAGGTATTGTCTTCTCCCATGTGCTCCTTTTTGTATTTACATAAAACATTTTCCCCAGTATGTCCCAATATCTAACAAATCAAGTTAAAAAAAGAAAGGAACAGAAACAAAATTTTCTTAAAAGGCCTTTATAAATGTATCCCATACATGTGTTTGTACATACATGTAGATTGAACATGAGGTCTATGTAGGTGACTGTACACAACATATGCCAGGGTCGGCACGCTTAGATGGTGGAATTAAATGCCATAGTAATATGAGGAAAAACTCAAATGGAGAAAATATATTTTATATTTATTTGAGGGACTTTGAGAGGTGAGATTGCACCTGTGACATGATCTTGACATGTTGGTAGTTACGCTGACAAGCTGCTTTACCATGTATGTATGGATATGTGGTTGGCCCTCCTGAGCCTGCTTTGCCAACGACTTGTCTCATTTGTGGTTGGAACTGAAATGATTTAGGCCCCGCCCACTTGATTCAGCCACGCCTATTATTGCATCATCTGCCTCTTTGTCTCGCTGGCTACACCATGGAGTCCAAGACCATCATCCTACACTGACCTCCACCAGAGGATTTTCATGTTATCTGTAAACTGAACTTCCAATTTAACGTGTCAATAAAATTCTGTTAACATTTAGTATAGTTCATGCTGTTTATTTAAAAATATTATTGTTTCCCACAAATAACGTATGATATTTAGCAATTATCAGTTAATGTTCTAAGATAACGGGTCAGTTTAATTTGATCAAGGGCAATATCAACGTACTGAGAGCAACAGCTACATTTGGAACGTTGGAACCAATGGAATGTTCTATCAGGTCTATCACCATAGCAACCATAGGAATGGTCTAAGCAGAAGAACCAGGTCAATGGTTGCCATGGTGATAAGATCAACATTGAAACTTTGCACCAAAAAGGAATCATTTTGTTTTCCGTGTATTCTGCGTGACTTTTCAAGCCAGAAATGAAACAGAACCAAAATATCCATTTATGAAATATTACTTTTTACCTTTTGTTTTTTTTTTTTATTAAACAAAAATCCATTTCTGTAAGATTAAGCCAGGCTTTAAGGGACTTGTCTCATTTGTGGTTGGAACTGAAATGATTTAGACCCTGCCCACTTGATGCAGCCACGCCCACTATTGCATCATCAGCCTCTGTGATGTCATCATAGGAGGTTATATAAAGCAGGTGAAACTCAGACACTTCTCATTGCTCAGCAGAGCAGGCGAGTGAGAAGATGTTAGATACTCTTCTGATAATCGTGGGGTGCCTCTGCACCTTCATGATGCTGTTATTACTTGTTGGATTAGGAAAACGTAGTGGAGGACGAAAGGCAAATGAAGCCGACCTCTACCTAGAGATTATGTTCGCAATCGAACGCACAAACCACACCATGTTCCAGATACAGACCATAACGGGTCAGTTTAATTTGATCAACGTACTGAGAGCAACTGCTACGTTTGGAACGTTGGAACCAATGGAATGTTCTATCAGTTCTATCACCATAGCAACCATAGGAATGGTCTAAGCAGAAGAACCAAGTCAATGGTTGCCACGGTGATAAGATCAACATTGAAACTTTGCACCAAAAAGGAATCATTTTGTTTTGTGTGTATTCTGCGCGACTTTGGAAGCTAGAAATGAAACAGAACCGAAATATCCATTTATGAAATCTTACTTTTTACCTTTTGGAGGTTTTTTTTTAAACAAAAATCCATTTCAGCAAGATTAAGCCGGGCTTTAAGTGACTTACTTAAAATTGAAATTGATGTTTTAGCTAACTGAAGACTATTTAAGATTATGAAGCGTGGCAGTTAACGCCGTGATGACTCCATTAAAAACTATTTCAGCCAATCAAACATTTTCAGGGGGAGTCTTGTTTTTTTCGAGAGGCTCCAACCGTTCCTTAGCCTCCCCTTATAGACTTTTTACGTAAAAAGTGTGTGTGTGTGTGTAACGGAACATATACATGTCACAAATTGCATGCATTCTTTTTTCCTTTTGCTACATCATACAGCATAATATACAGAATTATGCTTTCATTATTTTGCTACATTGTAGCGGTTAACAGGTGACTGTGAAGCCACAAGGTTGAACAAATATGATACAAAGGGTCTCAAAGCAACGCATAGCGCATTTTGCTCTTTTAAATCTAATGTTATAGAATCATGGAACCTGCCGACAGATCGGCCCCATTCGGCCCCCGTCTACTCGCCCGTTTCTCCTGCTGTAAAGACTCAAACCTTAGTCAGTCGTTGGTCTTGTCTTAGATTCAGGAGCCGTATGTCTATCCCATGCATGTTTAATACCCTCACCTTAATAACATCACTCATCCTAGGATAACTTTTCACTTCCAGCATTATAGATATTACCTATTGCTACTTAGACTCAGGTATTGTCTTCTCCCATGTGCTCCTTTTTGTATTTACATAAAACATTTTCCCCAGTATGTCCCAATATCTAACAAATCAAGTTAAAAAAAGAAAGGAACAGAAACAAAATTTTCTTAAAAGGCCTTTATAAATGTATCCCATACATGTGTTTGTACATACATGTAGATTGAACATGAGGTCTATGTAGGTGACTGTACACAACATATGCCAGGGTCGGCACGCTTAGATGGTGGAATTAAATGCCATAGTAATATGAGGAAAAACTCAAATGGAGAAAATATATTTTATATTTATTTGAGGGACTTTGAGAGGTGAGATTGCACCTGTGACATGATCTTGACATGTTGGTAGTTACGCTGATAAGCTGCTCTACCACGCATGTATGGATATGTGGTTGGCCCTCCTGAGCCTGCTTTGCCAACGACTTGTCTCATTTGTGGTTGGAACTGAAATGATTTAGGCCCCGCCCACTTGATTCAGCCACGCCTATTATTGCATCATCTGCCTCTTTGTCTCGCTGGCTACACCATGGAGTCCAAGACCATCATCCTACACTGACCTCCACCAGAGGATTTTCATGTTATCTGTAAACTGAACTTCCAATTTAACGTGTCAATAAAATTCTGTTAACATTTAGTATAGTTCATGCTGTTTATTTAAAAATATTATTGTTTCCCACAAATAACGTATGATATTTAGCAATTATCAGTTAATGTTCTAAGATAACGGGTCAGTTTAATTTGATCAAGGGCAATATCAACGTACTGAGAGCAACAGCTACATTTGGAACGTTGGAACCAATGGAATGTTCTATCAGGTCTATCACCATAGCAACCATAGGAATGGTCTAAGCAGAAGAACCAGGTCAATGGTTGCCATGGTGATAAGATCAACATTGAAACTTTGCACCAAAAAGGAATCATTTTGTTTTCCGTGTATTCTGCGCGACTTTTCAAGCCAGAAATGAAACAGAACCGAAATATCCATTTATGAAATATTACTTTTTACCTTTTTTTTTTTTTTTATTAAACAAAAATCCATTTCTGTAAGATTAAGCCAGGCTTTAAGGGACTTGTCTCATTTGTGGTTGGAACTGAAATGATTTAGACCCTGCCCACTTGATGCAGCCACGCCCACTATTGCATCATCAGCCTCTGTGATGTCATCATAGGAGGTTATATAAAGCAGGTGAAACTCAGACACTTCTCATTGCTCAGCAGAGCAGGCGAGTGAGAAGATGTTAGATACTCTTCTGATAATCGTGGGGTGCCTCTGCACCTTCATGATGCTGTTATTACTTGTTGGATTAGGAAAACGTAGTGGAGGACGAAAGGCAAATGAAGCCGACCTCTACCTAGAGATTATGTTCGCAATCGAACGCGCAAACCACACCATGTTCCAGATACAGACCATAACGGGTCAGTTTAATTTGATCAACGTACTGAGAGCAACTGCTACGTTTGGAACGTTGGAACCAATGGAATGTTCTATCAGTTCTATCACCATAGCAACCATAGGAATGGTCTAAGCAGAAGAACCAAGTCAATGGTTGCCACGGTGATAAGATCAACATTGAAACTTTGCACCAAAAAGGAATCATTTTGTTTTCTGTGTATTCTGCGCGACTTTGGAAGCTAGAAATGAAACAACCGAAATATCCATTTATGAAATCTTACTTTTTACCTTTTGGAGGTTTTTTTTTAAACAAAAATCCATTTCAGCAAGATTAAGCCGGGCTTTAAGTGACTTACTTAAAATTGAAATTGATGTTTTAGCTAACTGAAGACTATTTAAAATTATGAAGCGTGGCAGTTAACGCCGTGATGACTCCATTAAAAACTATTTCAGCCAATCAAACATTTTCAGGGGGAGTCTTGTTTTTTTCGAGAGGCTCCAACCGTTCCTTAGCCTCCCCTTATAGACTTTTTACGTAAAAAGTGTGTGTGTGTAACGGAACATATACATGTCACAAATTGCATGCATTCTTTTTTCCTTTTGCTACATCATACAGCATAATATACAGAATTATGCTTTCATTATTTTGCTACATTGTAGCGGTTAACAGGTGACTGTGAAGCCACAAGGTTGAACAAATATGATACAAAGGGTCTCAAAGCAACGCATAGCGCATTTTGCTCTTTTAAATCTAATGTTATAGAATCATGGAACCTGCCGACAGATCGGCCCCATTCGGCCCCCGTCTACTCGCCCGTTTCTCCTGCTGTAAAGACTCAAACCTTAGTCAGTCGTTGGTCTTGTCTTAGATTCAGGAGCCGTATGTCTATCCCATGCATGTTTAATACCCTCACCTTAATAACATTACTCATCCTAGGATAACTTTTCACTTCCAGCATTATAGATATTACCTATTGCTACTTAGACTCAGGTATTGTCTTCTCCCATGTGCTCCTTTTTGTATTTACATAAAACATTTTCCCCAGTATGTCCCAATATCTAACAAATCAAGTTAAAAAAAGAAAGGAACAGAAACAAAATTTTCTTAAAAGGCCTTTATAAATGTATCCCATACATGTGTTTGTACATACATGTAGATTGAACATGAGGTCTATGTAGGTGACTGTACACAACATATGCCAGGGTCGGCACGCTTAGATGGTGGAATTAAATGCCATAGTAATATGAGGAAAAACTCAAATGGAGAAAATATATTTTATATTTATTTGAGGGACTTTGAGAGGTGAGATTGCACCTGTGACATGATCTTGACATGTTGGTAGTTACGCTGACAAGCTGCTTTACCACGTATGTATGGATATGTGGTTGGCCCTCCTGAGCCTGCTTTGCCAACGACTTGTCTCATTTGTGGTTGGAACGGAAATGATTTAGGCCCCGCCCACTTGATTCAGCCACACCTATTATTGCATCATCTGCCTCTTTGTCTCGCTGGCTACACCATGGAGTCCAAGACCATCATCCTACACTGACCTCCACCAGAGGATTTTCATGTTATCTGTAAACTGAACTTCCAATTTAACGTGTCAATAAAATTCTGTTAACATTTAGTATAGTTCATGCTGTTTATTTAAAAATATTATTGTTTCCCACAAATAACGTATGATATTTAGCAATTATCAGTTAATGTTCTAAGATAACGGGTCAGTTTAATTTGATCAAGGGCAATATCAACGTACTGAGAGCAACAGCTACATTTGGAACGTTGGAACCAATGGAATGTTCTATCAGGTCTATCACCATAGCAACCATAGGAATGGTCTAAGCAGAAGAACCAGGTCAATGGTTGCCATGGTGATAAGATCAACATTGAAACTTTGCACCAAAAAGGAATCATTTTGTTTTCCGTGTATTCTGCGCGACTTTTCAAGCCAGAAATGAAACAGAACCGAAATATCCATTTATGAAATATTACTTTTTACCTTTTTTTTTTTTTTTTTATTAAACAAAAATCCATTTCTGTAAGATTAAGCCAGGCTTTAAGGGACTTGTCTCATTTGTGGTTGGAACTGAAATGATTTAGACCCTGCCCACTTGATGCAGCCACGCCCACTACTGCATCATCAGCCTCTGTGATGTCATCATAGGAGGTTATATAAAGCAGGTGAAACTCAGACACTTCTCATTGCTCAGCAGAGCAGGCGAGTGAGAAGATGTTAGATACTCTTCTGATAATCGTGGGGTGCCTCTGCACCTTCATGATGCTGTTATTACTTGTTGGATTAGGAAAACGTAGTGGAGGACGAAAGGCTAATGAAGCCGACCTCTACCTAGAGATTATGTTCGCAATCGAACGCACAAACCACACCATGTTCCAGATACAGACCATAACGGGTCAGTTTAATTTGATCAATGTACTGAGAGCAACTGCTACGTTTGGAACGTTGGAACCAATGGAATGTTCTATCAGTTCTATCACCATAGCAAACATAGGAATGGTCTAAGCAGAAGAACCAAGTCAATGGTTGCCACGGTGATAAGATCAACATTGAAACTTTGCACCAAAAAGGAATCATTTTGTTTTCTGTGTATTCTGCGCGACTTTGGAAGCTAGAAATGAAACAGAACCGAAATATCCATTTATGAAATCTTACTTTTTACCTTTTGGAGGTTTTTTTTTAAACAAAAATCCATTTCAGCAAGATTAAGCCGGGCTTTAAGTGACTTACTTAAAATTGAAATTGATGTTTTAGCTAACTGAAGACTATTTAAAATTATGAAGCGTGGCAGTTAACGCCGTGATGACTCCATTAAAAACTATTTCAGCCAATCAAACATTTTCAGGGGGAGTCTTGTTTTTTTCGAGAGGCTCCAACCGTTCCTTAGCCTCCCCTTATAGACTTTTTACGTAAAAAGTGTGTGTGTGTGTAACGGAACATATACATGTCACAAATTGCATGCATTCTTTTTTCCTTTTGCTACATCATACAGCATAATATACAGAATTATGCTTTCATTATTTTGCTACATTGTAGCGGTTAACAGGTGACTGTGAAGCCACAAGGTTGAACAAATATGATACAAAGGGTCTCAAAGCAACGCATAGCGCATTTTGCTCTTTTAAATCTAATGTTATAGAATCATGGAACCTGCCGACAGATCGGCCCCATTCGGCCCCCGTCTACTCGCCCGTTTCTCCTGCTGTAAAGACTCAAACCTTAGTCAGTCGTTGGTCTTGTCTTAGATTCAGGAGCCGTATGTCTATCCCATGCATGTTTAATACCCTCACCTTAATAACATCACTCATCCTAGGATAACTTTTCACTTCCAGCATTATAGATATTACCTATTGCTACTTAGACTCAGGTATTGTCTTCTCCCATGTGCTCCTTTTTGTATTTACATAAAACATTTTCCCCAGTATGTCCCAATATCTAACAAATCAAGTTAAAAAAAGAAAGGAACAGAAACAAAATTTTCTTAAAAGGCCTTTATAAATGTATCCCATACATGTGTTTGTACATACATGTAGATTGAACATGAGGTCTATGTAGGTGACTGTACACAACATATGCCAGGGTCGGCACGCTTAGATGGTGGAATTAAATGCCATAGTAATATGAGGAAAAACTCAAATGGAGAAAATATATTTTATATTTATTTGAGGGACTTTGAGAGGTGAGATTGCACCTGTGACATGATCTTGACATGTTGGTAGTTACGCTGACAAGCTGCTTTACCACGTATGTATGGATATGTGGTTGGCCCTCCTGAGCCTGCTTTGCCAACGACTTGTCTCATTTGTGGTTGGAACTGAAATGATTTAGGCCCCGCCCACTTGATTCAGCCACGCCTATTATTGCATCATCTGCCTCTTTGTCTCGCTGGCTACACCATGGAGTCCAAGACCATCATCCTACACTGACCTCCACCAGAGGATTTTCATGTTATCTGTAAACTGAACTTCCAATTTAACGTGTCAATAAAATTCTGTTAACATTTAGTATAGTTCATGCTGTTTATTTAAAAATATTATTGTTTCCCACAAATAACGTATGATATTTAGCAATTATCAGTTAATGTTCTAAGATAACGGGTCAGTTTAATTTGATCAAGGGCAATATCAACGTACTGAGAGCAACAGCTACATTTGGAACGTTGGAACCAATGGAATGTTCTATCAGGTCTATCACCATAGCAACCATAGGAATGGTCTAAGCAGAAGAACCAGGTCAATGGTTGCCATGGTGATAAGATCAACATTGAAACTTTGCACCAAAAAGGAATCATTTTGTTTTCCGTGTATTCTGCGCGACTTTTCAAGCCAGAAATGAAACAGAACCGAAATATCCATTTATGAAATATTACTTTTTACCTTTTGTTTTTTTTTTTATTAAACAAAAATCCATTTCTGTAAGATTAAGCCAGGCTTTAAGGGACTTGTCACATTTGTGGTTGGAACTGAAATGATTTAGACCGCGCCCACCTGATGCAGCCATGCCCACTATTGCATCATCAGCCTCTGTGATGTCATCATAGGAGGTTATATAAAGCAGGTGAAACTCAGACACTTCTCATTGCTCAGCAGAGCAGGCGAGTGAGAAGATGTTAGATACACTTCTGATAATCGTGGGGTGCCTCTGCACCTTCATGATGCTGTTATTACTTGTTGGATTAGGAAAACGTAGTGGAGGACGAAAGGCAAATGAAGCCAACCTCTACCTAGAGATTATGTTCGCAATCGAACGCACAAATCACACCATGTTCCAGATACAGACCATAACGGGTCAGTTTAATTTGATCAACGTACTGAGAGCAACTGCTACGTTTGGAACGTTGGAACCAATGGAATGTTCTATCAGTTCTATCACCATAGCAACCATAGGAATGGTCTAAGCAGAAGAACCAAGTCAATGGTTGCCACGGTGATAAGATCAACATTGAAACTTTGCACCAAAAAGGAATCATTTTGTTTTCTGTGTATTCTGCGCGACTTTGGAAGCTAGAAATGAAACAGAACCGAAATATCCATTTATGAAATCTTACTTTTTACCTTTTGGAGGTTTTTTTTAAACAAAAATCCATTTCAGCAAGATTAAGCCGGGCTTTAAGTGACTTACTTAAAATTGAAATTGATGTTTTAGCTAACTGAAGACTATTTAAAATTATGAAGCGTGGCAGTTAACGCCGTGATGACTCCATTAAAAACTATTTCAGCCAATCAAACATTTTCAGGGGGAGTCTTGTTTTTTTCGAGAGGCTCCAACCGTTCCTTGGCCTCCCCTTATAGACTTTTTACGTAAAAAGTGTGTGTGTGTGTGTAACGGAACATATACATGTCACAAATTGCATGCATTCTTTTTTCCTTTTGCTACATCATACAGCATAATATACAGAATTATGCTTTCATTATTTTGCTACATTGTAGCGGTTAACAGGTGACTGTGAAGCCACAAGGTTGAACAAATATGATACAAAGGGTCTCAAAGCAACGCATAGCGCATTTTGCTCTTTTAAATCTAATGTTATAGAATCATGGAACCTGCCGACAGATCGGCCCCATTCGGCCCCCGTCTACTCGCCCGTTTCTCCTGCTGTAAAGACTCAAACCTTAGTCAGTCGTTGGTCTTGTCTTAGATTCAGGAGCCGTATGTCTATCCCATGCATGTTTAATACCCTCACCTTAATAACATCACTCATCCTAGGATAACTTTTCACTTCCAGCATTATAGATATTACCTATTGCTACTTAGACTCAGGTATTGTCTTCTCCCATGTGCTCCTTTTTGTATTTACATAAAACATTTTCCCCAGTATGTCCCAATATCTAACAAATCAAGTTAAAAAAAGAAAGGAACAGAAACAAAATTTTCTTAAAAGGCCTTTATAAATGTATCCCATACATGTGTTTGTACATACATGTAGATTGAACATGAGGTCTATGTAGGTGACTGTACACAACATATGCCAGGGTCGGCACGCTTAGATGGTGGAATTAAATGCCATAGTAATATGAGGAAAAACTCAAATGGAGAAAATATATTTTATATTTATTTGAGGGACTTTGAGAGGTGAGATTGCACCTGTGACATGATCTTGACATGTTGGTAGTTACGCTGACAAGCTGCTCTACCACGCATGTATGGATATGTGGTTGGCCCTCCTGAGCCTGCTTTGCCAACGACTTGTCTCATTTGTGGTTGGAACTGAAATGATTTAGGCCCCGCCCACTTGATTCAGCCACGCCTATTATTGCATCATCTGCCTCTTTGTCTCGCTGGCTACACCATGGAGTCCAAGACCATCATCCTACACTGACCTCCACCAGAGGATTTTCATGTTATCTGTAAACTGAACTTCCAATTTAACGTGTCAATAAAATTCTGTTAACATTTAGTATAGTTCATGCTGTTTATTTAAAAATATTATTGTTTCCCACAAATAACGTATGATATTTAGCAATTATCAGTTAATGTTCTAAGATAACGGGTCAGTTTAATTTGATCAAGGGCAATATCAACGTACTGAGAGCAACAGCTACATTTGGAACGTTGGAACCAATGGAATGTTCTATCAGGTCTATCACCATAGCAACCATAGGAATGGTCTAAGCAGAAGAACCAGGTCAATGGTTGCCATGGTGATAAGATCAACATTGAAACTTTGCACCAAAAAGGAATCATTTTGTTTTCCGTGTATTCTGCGCGACTTTTCAAGCCAGAAATGAAACAGAACCGAAATATCCATTTATGAAATATTACTTTTTACCTTTTGTTTTTTTTTTTTATTAAACAAAAATCCATTTCTGTAAGATTAAGCCAGGCTTTAAGGGACTTGTCTCATTTGTGGTTGGAACTGAAATGATTTAGACCCTGCCCACTTGATGCAGCCACGCCCACTATTGCATCATCAGCCTCTGTGATGTCATCATAGGAGGTTATATAAAGCAGGTGAAACTCAGACACTTCTCATTGCTCAGCAGAGCAGGCGAGTGAGAAGATGTTAGATACTCTTCTGATAATCGTGGGGTGCCTCTGCACCTTCATGATGCTGTTATTACTTGTTGGATTAGGAAAACGTAGTGGAGGACGAAAGGCAAATGAAGCCGACCTCTACCTAGAGATTATGTTCGCAATCGAACGCACAAACCACACCATGTTCCAGATACAGACCATAACGGGTCAGTTTAATTTGATCAACGTACTGAGAGCAACTGCTACGTTTGGAACGTTGGAACCAATGGAATGTTCTATCAGTTCTATCACCATAGCAACCATAGGAATGGTCTAAGCAGAAGAACCAAGTCAATGGTTGCCACGGTGATAAGATCAACATTGAAACTTTGCACCAAAAAGGAATCATTTTGTTTTCTGTGTATTCTGCGCGACTTTGGAAGCTAGAAATGAAACAGAACCGAAATATCCATTTATGAAATCTTACTTTTTACCTTTTGGAGGTTTTTTTTTAAACAAAAATCCATTTCAGCAAGATTAAGCCGGGCTTTAAGTGACTTACTTAAAATTGAAATTGATGTTTTAGCTAACTGAAGACTATTTAAGATTATGAAGCGTGGCAGTTAACGCCGTGATGACTCCATTAAAAACTATTTCAGCCAATCAAACATTTTCAGGGGGAGTCTTGTTTTTTTCGAGAGGCTCCAACCTTTCCTTAGCCTCCCCTTATAGACTTTTTACGTAAAAAGTGTGTGTGTGTGTGTAACGGAACATATACATGTCACAAATTGCATGCATTCTTTTTTCCTTTTGCTACATCATACAGCATAATATACAGAATTATGCTTTCATTATTTTGCTACATTGTAGCGGTTAACAGGTGACTGTGAAGCCACAAGGTTGAACAAATATGATACAAAGGGTCTCAAAGCAACGCATAGCGCATTTTGCTCTTTTAAATCTAATGTTATAGAATCATGGAACCTGCCGACAGATCGGCCCCATTCGGCCCCCGTCTACTCGCCCGTTTCTCCTGCTGTAAAGACTCAAACCTTAATCAGTCGTTGGTCTTGTCTTAGATTCAGGAGCCGTATGTCTATCCCATGCATGTTTAATACCCTCACCTTAATAACATCACTCATCCTAGGATAACTTTTCACTTCCAGCATTATAGATATTACCTATTGCTACTTAGACTCAGGTATTGTCTTCTCCCATGGGCTCCTTTTTGTATTTACATAAAACATTTTCCCCAGTATGTCCCAATATCTAACAAATCAAGTTAAAAAAAGAAAGGAACAGAAACAAAATTTTCTTAAAAGGCCTTTATAAATGTATCCCATACATGTGTTTGTACATACATGTAGATTGAACATGAGGTCTATGTAGGTGACTGTACACAACATATGCCAGGGTCGGCACGCTTAGATGGTGGAATTAAATGCCATAGTAATATGAGGAAAAACTCAAATGGAGAAAATATATTTTATATTTATTTGAGGGACTTTGAGAGGTGAGATTGCACCTGTGACATGATCTTGACATGTTGGTAGTTACGCTGACAAGCTGCTCTACCACGCATGTATGGATATGTGGTTGGCCCTCCTGAGCCTGCTTTGCCAACGACTTGTCTCATTTGTGGTTGGAACTGAAATGATTTAGGCCCCGCCCACTTGATTCAGCCACGCCTATTATTGCATCATCTGCCTGTTTGTCTCGCTGGCTACACCATGGAGTCCAAGACCATCATCCTACACTGACCTCCCCCAGAGGATTTTCATGTTATCTGTAAACTGAACTTCCAATTTAACGTGTCAATAAAATTCTGTTAACATTTAGTATAGTTCATGCTGTTTATTTAAAAATATTATTATTTCCCACATATAACGTATGATATTTAGCAATTATCAGTTAATGTTCTAAGATAACGGGTCAGTTTAATTTGATCAAGGGCAATATCAAGGTACTGAGAGCAACAGCTACATTTGGAACGTTGGAACCAATGGAATGTTCTATCAGGTCTATCACCATAGCAACCATAGGAATGGTCTAAGCAGAAGAGCCAGGTCAATGGTTGCCATGGTGATAAGATCAACATTGAAACTTTGCACCAAAAAGGAATCATTTTGTTTTCCGTGTATTCTGCGCGACTTTTCAAGCCAGAAATGAAACAGAACCGAAATATCCATTTATGAAATATTACTTTTTACCTTTTGTTTGTTTTTTTTATTAAACAAAAATCCATTTCTGTAAGATTAAGCCAGGCTTTAAGGGACTTGTCTCATTTGTGGTTGGAACTGAAATGATTTAGACCCCGCCCACCTGATGCAGCCACGCCCACTATTGCATCATCAGCCTCTGTGATGTCATCATAGGAGGTTATATAAAGCAGGTGAAACTCAGACACTTCTCATTGCTCAGCAGAGCAGGCGAGTGAGAAGATGTTAGATACTCTTCTGATAATCGTGGGGTGCCTCTGCACCTTCACGATGCTTTTATTACTTGTTGGATTAGGAAAACGTAGTGGAGGACGAAAGGCAAATGAAGCCGACCTCTACCTAGAGATTATGTTCGCAATCGAACGCACAAACCACACCATGTTCCAGATACAGACCATAATGGGTCAGTTTAATTTGATCAACGTACTGAGAGCAACTGCTACGTTTGGAACGTTGGAACCAATGGAATGTTCTATCAGTTCTATCACCATAGCAACCATAGGAATGGTCTAAGCAGAAGAACCAAGTCAATGGTTGCCACGGTGATAAGATCAACATTGAAACTTTGCACCAAAAAGGAATCATTTTGTTTTCTGTGTATTCTGCGCGACTTTGGAAGCTAGAAATGAAACAGAACCGAAATATCCATTTATGAAATCTTACTTTTTACCTTTTGGAGGTTTTTTTTAAACAAAAATCCATTTCAGCAAGATTAAGCCGGGCTTTAAGTGACTTACTTAAAATTGAAATTGATGTTTTAGCTAACTGAAGACTATTTAAAATTATGAAGCGTGGCAGTTAACGCCGTGATGACTCCATTAAAAACTATTTCAGCCAATCAAACATTTTCAGGGGGAGTCTTGTTTTTTTCGAGAGGCTCCAACCGTTCCTTAGCCTCCCCTTATAGACTTTTTACGTAAAAAGTGTGTGTGTGTAACGGAACATATACATGTCACAAATTGCATGCATTCTTTTTTCCTTTTGCTACATCATACAGCATAATATACAGAATTATGCTTTCATTATTTTGCTACATTGTAGCGGTTAACAGGTGACTGTGAAGCCACAAGGTTGAACAAATATGATACAAAGGGTCTCAAAGCAACGCATAGCGCATTTTGCTCTTTTAAATCTAATGTTATAGAATCATGGAACCTGCCGACAGATCGGCCCCATTCGGCCCCCGTCTACTCGCCCGTTTCTCCTGCTGTAAAGACTCAAACCTTAGTCAGTCGTTGGTCTTGTCTTAGATTCAGGAGCCGTATGTCTATCCCATGCATGTTTAATACCCTCACCTTAATAACATTACTCATCCTAGGATAACTTTTCACTTCCAGCATTATAGATATTACCTATTGCTACTTAGACTCAGGTATTGTCTTCTCCCATGTGCTCCTTTTTGTATTTACATAAAACATTTTCCCCAGTATGTCCCAATATCTAACAAATCAAGTTAAAAAAAGAAAGGAACAGAAACAAAATTTTCTTAAAAGGCCTTTATAAATGTATCCCATACATGTGTTTGTACATACATGTAGATTGAACATGAGGTCTATGTAGGTGACTGTACACAACATATGCCAGGGTCGGCACGCTTAGATGGTGGAATTAAATGCCATAGTAATATGAGGAAAAACTCAAATGGAGAAAATATATTTTATATTTATTTGAGGGACTTTGAGAGGTGAGATTGCACCTGTGACATGATCTTGACATGTTGGTAGTTACGCTGACAAGCTACTTTACCACGTATGTATGGATATGTGGTTGGCCCTCCTGAGCCTGCTTTGCCAACGACTTGTCTCATTTGTGGTTGGAACGGAAATGATTTAGGCCCCGCCCACTTGATTCAGCCACACCTATTATTGCATCATCTGCCTCTTTGTCTCGCTGGCTACACCATGGAGTCCAAGACCATCATCCTACACTGACCTCCACCAGAGGATTTTCATGTTATCTGTAAACTGAACTTCCAATTTAACGTGTCAATAAAATTCTGTTAACATTTAGTATAGTTCATGCTGTTTATTTAAAAATATTATTGTTTCCCACAAATAACGTATGATATTTAGCAATTATCAGTTAATGTTCTAAGATAACGGGTCAGTTTAATTTGATCAAGGGCAATATCAACGTACTGAGAGCAACAGCTACATTTGGAACGTTGGAACCAATGGAATGTTCTATCAGGTCTATCACCATAGCAACCATAGGAATGGTCTAAGCAGAAGAACCAGGTCAATGGTTGCCATGGTGATAAGATCAACATTGAAACTTTGCACCAAAAAGGAATCATTTTGTTTTCCGTGTATTCTGCGCGACTTTTCAAGCCAGAAATGAAACAGAACCGAAATATCCATTTATGAAATATTACTTTTTACCTTTTTTTTTTTTTTTTTATTAAACAAAAATCCATTTCTGTAAGATTAAGCCAGGCTTTAAGGGACTTGTCTCATTTGTGGTTGGAACTGAAATGATTTAGACCCTGCCCACTTGATGCAGCCACGCCCACTACTGCATCATCAGCCTCTGTGATGTCATCATAGGAGGTTATATAAAGCAGGTGAAACTCAGACACTTCTCATTGCTCAGCAGAGCAGGCGAGTGAGAAGATGTTAGATACTCTTCTGATAATCGTGGGGTGCCTCTGCACCTTCATGATGCTGTTATTACTTGTTGGATTAGGAAAACGTAGTGGAGGACGAAAGGCTAATGAAGCCGACCTCTACCTAGAGATTATGTTCGCAATCGAACGCACAAACCACACCATGTTCCAGATACAGACCATAACGGGTCAGTTTAATTTGATCAATGTACTGAGAGCAACTGCTACGTTTGGAACGTTGGAACCAATGGAATGTTCTATCAGTTCTATCACCATAGCAAACATAGGAATGGTCTAAGCAGAAGAACCAAGTCAATGGTTGCCACGGTGATAAGATCAACATTGAAACTTTGCACCAAAAAGGAATCATTTTGTTTTCTGTGTATTCTGCGCGACTTTGGAAGCTAGAAATGAAACAGAACCGAAATATCCATTTATGAAATCTTACTTTTTACCTTTTGGAGGTTTTTTTTTAAACAAAAATCCATTTCAGCAAGATTAAGCCGGGCTTTAAGTGACTTACTTAAAATTGAAATTGATGTTTTAGCTAACTGAAGACTATTTAAAATTATGAAGCGTGGCAGTTAACGCCGTGATGACTCCATTAAAAACTATTTCAGCCAATCAAACATTTTCAGGGGGAGTCTTGTTTTTTTCGAGAGGCTCCAACCGTTCCTTAGCCTCCCCTTATAGACTTTTTACGTAAAAAGTGTGTGTGTGTGTAACGGAACATATACATGTCACAAATTGCATGCATTCTTTTTTCCTTTTGCTACATCATACAGCATAATATACAGAATTATGCTTTCATTATTTTGCTACATTGTAGCGGTTAACAGGTGACTGTGAAGCCACAAGGTTGAACAAATATGATACAAAGGGTCTCAAAGCAACGCATAGCGCATTTTGCTCTTTTAAATCTAATGTTATAGAATCATGGAACCTGCCGACAGATCGGCCCCATTCGGCCCCCGTCTACTCGCCCGTTTCTCCTGCTGTAAAGACTCAAACCTTAGTCAGTCGTTGGTCTTGTCTTAGATTCAGGAGCCGTATGTCTATCCCATGCATGTTTAATACCCTCACCTTAATAACATCACTCATCCTAGGATAACTTTTCACTTCCAGCATTATAGATATTACCTATTGCTACTTAGACTCAGGTATTGTCTTCTCCCATGTGCTCCTTTTTGTATTTACATAAAACATTTTCCCCAGTATGTCCCAATATCTAACAAATCAAGTTAAAAAAAGAAAGGAACAGAAACAAAATTTTCTTAAAAGGCCTTTATAAATGTATCCCATACATGTGTTTGTACATACATGTAGATTGAACATGAGGTCTATGTAGGTGACTGTACACAACATATGCCAGGGTCGGCACGCTTAGATGGTGGAATTAAATGCCATAGTAATATGAGGAAAAACTCAAATGGAGAAAATATATTTTATATTTATTTGAGGGACTTTGAGAGGTGAGATTGCACCTGTGACATGATCTTGACATGTTGGTAGTTACGCTGACAAGCTGCTTTACCACGTATGTATGGATATGTGGTTGGCCCTCCTGAGCCTGCTTTGCCAACGACTTGTCTCATTTGTGGTTGGAACTGAAATGATTCAGGCCCCGCCCACTTGATTCAGCCACGCCTATTATTGCATCATCTGCCTCTTTGTCTCGCTGGCTACACCATGGAGTCCAAGACCATCATCCTACACTGACCTCCACCAGAGGATTTTCATGTTATCTGTAAACTGAACTTCCAATTTAACGTGTCAATAAAATTCTGTTAACATTTAGTATAGTTCATGCTGTTTATTTAAAAATATTATTGTTTCCCACAAATAACGTATGATATTTAGCAATTATCAGTTAATGTTCTAAGATAACGGGTCAGTTTAATTTGATCAAGGGCAATATCAACGTACTGAGAGCAACAGCTACATTTGGAACGTTGGAACCAATGGAATGTTCTATCAGGTCTATCACCATAGCAACCATAGGAATGGTCTAAGCAGAAGAACCAGGTCAATGGTTGCCATGGTGATAAGATCAACATTGAAACTTTGCACCAAAAAGGAATCATTTTGTTTTCCGTGTATTCTGCGCGACTTTTCAAGCCAGAAATGAAACAGAACCGAAATATCCATTTATGAAATATTACTTTTTACCTTTTGTTTTTTTTTTTATTAAACAAAAATCCATTTCTGTAAGATTAAGCCAGGCTTTAAGGGACTTGTCACATTTGTGGTTGGAACTGAAATGATTTAGACCGCGCCCACCTGATGCAGCCATGCCCACTATTGCATCATCAGCCTCTGTGATGTCATCATAGGAGGTTATATAAAGCAGGTGAAACTCAGACACTTCTCATTGCTCAGCAGAGCAGGCGAGTGAGAAGATGTTAGATACACTTCTGATAATCGTGGGGTGCCTCTGCACCTTCATGATGCTGTTATTACTTGTTGGATTAGGAAAACGTAGTGGAGGACGAAAGGCAAATGAAGCCAACCTCTACCTAGAGATTATGTTCGCAATCGAACGCACAAATCACACCATGTTCCAGATACAGACCATAACGGGTCAGTTTAATTTGATCAACGTACTGAGAGCAACTGCTACGTTTGGAACGTTGGAACCAATGGAATGTTCTATCAGTTCTATCACCATAGCAACCATAGGAATGGTCTAAGCAGAAGAACCAAGTCAATGGTTGCCACGGTGATAAGATCAACATTGAAACTTTGCACCAAAAAGGAATCATTTTGTTTTCTGTGTATTCTGCGCGACTTTGGAAGCTAGAAATGAAACAGAACCGAAATATCCATTTATGAAATCTTACTTTTTACCTTTTGGAGGTTTTTTTTAAACAAAAATCCATTTCAGCAAGATTAAGCCGGGCTTTAAGTGACTTACTTAAAATTGAAATTGATGTTTTAGCTAACTGAAGACTATTTAAAATTATGAAGCGTGGCAGTTAACGCCGTGATGACTCCATTAAAAACTATTTCAGCCAATCAAACATTTTCAGGGGGAGTCTTGTTTTTTTCGAGAGGCTCCAACCGTTCCTTGGCCTCCCCTTATAGACTTTTTACGTAAAAAGTGTGTGTGTGTGTGTAACGGAACATATACATGTCACAAATTGCATGCATTCTTTTTTCCTTTTGCTACATCATACAGCATAATATACAGAATTATGCTTTCATTATTTTGCTACATTGTAGCGGTTAACAGGTGACTGTGAAGCCACAAGGTTGAACAAATATGATACAAAGGGTCTCAAAGCAACGCATAGCGCATTTTGCTCTTTTAAATCTAATGTTATAGAATCATGGAACCTGCCGACAGATCGGCCCCATTCGGCCCCCGTCTACTCGCCCGTTTCTCCTGCTGTAAAGACTCAAACCTTAGTCAGTCGTTGGTCTTGTCTTAGATTCAGGAGCCGTATGTCTATCCCATGCATGTTTAATACCCTCACCTTAATAACATCACTCATCCTAGGATAACTTTTCACTTCCAGCATTATAGATATTACCTATTGCTACTTAGACTCAGGTATTGTCTTCTCCCATGTGCTCCTTTTTGTATTTACATAAAACATTTTCCCCAGTATGTCCCAATATCTAACAAATCAAGTTAAAAAAAGAAAGGAACAGAAACAAAATTTTCTTAAAAGGCCTTTATAAATGTATCCCATACATGTGTTTGTACATACATGTAGATTGAACATGAGGTCTATGTAGGTGACTGTACACAACATATGCCAGGGTCGGCACGCTTAGATGGTGGAATTAAATGCCATAGTAATATGAGGAAAAACTCAAATGGAGAAAATATATTTTATATTTATTTGAGGGACTTTGAGAGGTGAGATTGCACCTGTGACATGATCTTGACATGTTGGTAGTTACGCTGACAAGCTGCTCTACCACGCATGTATGGATATGTGGTTGGCCCTCCTGAGCCTGCTTTGCCAACGACTTGTCTCATTTGTGGTTGGAACTGAAATGATTTAGGCCCCGCCCACTTGATTCAGCCACGCCTATTATTGCATCATCTGCCTCTTTGTCTCGCTGGCTACACCATGGAGTCCAAGACCATCATCCTACACTGACCTCCACCAGAGGATTTTCATGTTATCTGTAAACTGAACTTCCAATTTAACGTGTCAATAAAATTCTGTTAACATTTAGTATAGTTCATGCTGTTTATTTAAAAATATTATTGTTTCCCACAAATAACGTATGATATTTAGCAATTATCAGTTAATGTTCTAAGATAACGGGTCAGTTTAATTTGATCAAGGGCAATATCAACGTACTGAGAGCAACAGCTACATTTGGAACGTTGGAACCAATGGAATGTTCTATCAGGTCTATCACCATAGCAACCATAGGAATGGTCTAAGCAGAAGAACCAGGTCAATGGTTGCCATGGTGATAAGATCAACATTGAAACTTTGCACCAAAAAGGAATCATTTTGTTTTCCGTGTATTCTGCGCGACTTTTCAAGCCAGAAATGAAACAGAACCGAAATATCCATTTATGAAATATTACTTTTTACCTTTTGTTTTTTTTTTTTATTAAACAAAAATCCATTTCTGTAAGATTAAGCCAGGCTTTAAGGGACTTGTCTCATTTGTGGTTGGAACTGAAATGATTTAGACCCTGCCCACTTGATGCAGCCACGCCCACTATTGCATCATCAGCCTCTGTGATGTCATCATAGGAGGTTATATAAAGCAGGTGAAACTCAGACACTTCTCATTGCTCAGCAGAGCAGGCGAGTGAGAAGATGTTAGATACTCTTCTGATAATCGTGGGGTGCCTCTGCACCTTCATGATGCTGTTATTACTTGTTGGATTAGGAAAACGTAGTGGAGGACGAAAGGCAAATGAAGCCGACCTCTACCTAGAGATTATGTTCGCAATCGAACGCACAAACCACACCATGTTCCAGATACAGACCATAACGGGTCAGTTTAATTTGATCAACGTACTGAGAGCAACTGCTACTTTTGGAACGTTGGAACCAATGGAATGTTCTATCAGTTCTATCACCATAGCAACCATAGGAATGGTCTAAGCAGAAGAACCAAGTCAATGGTTGCCACGGTGATAAGATCAACATTGAAACTTTGCACCAAAAAGGAATCATTTTGTTTTCTGTGTATTCTGCGCGACTTTGGAAGCTAGAAATGAAACAGAACCGAAATATCCATTTATGAAATCTTACTTTTTACCTTTTGGAGGTTTTTTTTTAAACAAAAATCCATTTCAGCAAGATTAAGCCGGGCTTTAAGTGACTTACTTAAAATTGAAATTGATGTTTTAGCTAACTGAAGACTATTTAAGATTATGAAGCGTGGCAGTTAACGCCGTGATGACTCCATTAAAAACTATTTCAGCCAATCAAACATTTTCAGGGGGAGTCTTGTTTTTTTCGAGAGGCTCCAACCTTTCCTTAGCCTCCCCTTATAGACTTTTTACGTAAAAAGTGTGTGTGTGTGTGTAACGGAACATATACATGTCACAAATTGCATGCATTCTTTTTTCCTTTTGCTACATCATACAGCATAATATACAGAATTATGCTTTCATTATTTTGCTACATTGTAGCGGTTAACAGGTGACTGTGAAGCCACAAGGTTGAACAAATATGATACAAAGGGTCTCAAAGCAACGCATAGCGCATTTTGCTCTTTTAAATCTAATGTTATAGAATCATGGAACCTGCCGACAGATCGGCCCCATTCGGCCCCCGTCTACTCGCCCGTTTCTCCTGCTGTAAAGACTCAAACCTTAATCAGTCGTTGGTCTTGTCTTAGATTCAGGAGCCGTATGTCTATCCCATGCATGTTTAATACCCTCACCTTAATAACATCACTCATCCTAGGATAACTTTTCACTTCCAGCATTATAGATATTACCTATTGCTACTTAGACTCAGGTATTGTCTTCTCCCATGGGCTCCTTTTTGTATTTACATAAAACATTTTCCCCAGTATGTCCCAATATCTAACAAATCAAGTTAAAAAAAGAAAGGAACAGAAACAAAATTTTCTTAAAAGGCCTTTATAAATGTATCCCATACATGTGTTTGTACATACATGTAGATTGAACATGAGGTCTATGTAGGTGACTGTACACAACATATGCCAGGGTCGGCACGCTTAGATGGTGGAATTAAATGCCATAGTAATATGAGGAAAAACTCAAATGGAGAAAATATATTTTATATTTATTTGAGGGACTTTGAGAGGTGAGATTGCACCTGTGACATGATCTTGACATGTTGGTAGTTACGCTGACAAGCTGCTCTACCACGCATGTATGGATATGTGGTTGGCCCTCCTGAGCCTGCTTTGCCAACGACTTGTCTCATTTGTGGTTGGAACTGAAATGATTTAGGCCCCGCCCACTTGATTCAGCCACGCCTATTATTGCATCATCTGCCTGTTTGTCTCGCTGGCTACACCATGGAGTCCAAGACCATCATCCTACACTGACCTCCCCCAGAGGATTTTCATGTTATCTGTAAACTGAACTTCCAATTTAACGTGTCAATAAAATTCTGTTAACATTTAGTATAGTTCATGCTGTTTATTTAAAAATATTATTATTTCCCACAAATAACGTATGATATTTAGCAATTATCAGTTAATGTTCTAAGATAACGGGTCAGTTTAATTTGATCAAGGGCAATATCAAGGTACTGAGAGCAACAGCTACATTTGGAACGTTGGAACCAATGGAATGTTCTATCAGGTCTATCACCATAGCAACCATAGGAATGGTCTAAGCAGAAGAGCCAGGTCAATGGTTGCCATGGTGATAAGATCAACATTGAAACTTTGCACCAAAAAGGAATCATTTTGTTTTCCGTGTATTCTGCGCGACTTTTCAAGCCAGAAATGAAACAGAACCGAAATATCCATTTATGAAATATTACTTTTTACCTTTTGTTTGTTTTTTTTATTAAACAAAAACCCATTTCTGTAAGATTAAGCCAGGCTTTAAGGGACTTGTCTCATTTGTGGTTGGAACTGAAATGATTTAGACCCCGCCCACCTGATGCAGCCACGCCCACTATTGCATCATCAGCCTCTGTGATGTCATCATAGGAGGTTATATAAAGCAGGTGAAACTCAGACACTTCTCATTGCTCAGCAGAGCAGGCGAGTGAGAAGATGTTAGATACTCTTCTGATAATCGTGGGGTGCCTCTGCACCTTCACGATGCTTTTATTACTTGTTGGATTAGGAAAACGTAGTGGAGGACGAAAGGCAAATGAAGCCGACCTCTACCTAGAGATTATGTTCGCAATCGAACGCACAAACCACACCATGTTCCAGATACAGACCATAATGGGTCAGTTTAATTTGATCAACGTACTGAGAGCAACTGCTACGTTTGGAACGTTGGAACCAATGGAATGTTCTATCAGTTCTATCACCATAGCAACCATAGGAATGGTCTAAGCAGAAGAACCAAGTCAATGGTTGCCACGGTGATAAGATCAACATTGAAACTTTGCACCAAAAAGGAATCATTTTGTTTTCTGTGTATTCTGCGCGACTTTGGAAGCTAGAAATGAAACAGAACCGAAATATCCATTTATGAAATCTTACTTTTTACCTTTTGGAGGTTTTTTTTAAACAAAAATCCATTTCAGCAAGATTAAGCCGGGCTTTAAGCGACTTACTTAAAATTGAAATTGATGTTTTAGCTAACTGAAGACTATTTAAAATTATGAAGCGTGGCAGTTAACGCCGTGATGACTCCATTAAAAACTATTTCAGCCAATCAAACATTTTCAGGGGGAGTCTTGTTTTTTTCGAGAGGCTCCAACCGTTCCTTGGCCTCCCCTTATAGACTTTTTACGTAAAAAGTGTGTGTGTGTGTGTAACAGAACATATACATGTCACAAATTGCATGCATTCTTTTTTCCTTTTGCTACATCATACAGCATAATATACAGAATTATGCTTTCATTATTTTGCTACATTGTAGCGGTTAACAGGTGACTCTGTGAAGCCACAATGTTGAACAAATATGATACAAAGGGTCTCAAAGCAACGCATAGCGCATTTTGCTCTTTTAAATCTAATATTATAGAATCATGGAACCTGCCGACAGATCGGCCCCATTCGGCCCCCGTCTACTCGCCCGTTTCTCCTGCTGTAAAGACTCAAACCTTAATCAGTCGTTGGTCTTGTCTTAGATTCAGGAGCCGTATGTCTATCCCATGCATGTTTAATACCCTCACCTTAATAACATCACTCATCCGAGGATAACTTTTCACTTCCAGCATTATAGATATTACCTATTGCTACTTAGACTCAGGTATTGTCTTCTCCCATGGGCTCCTTTTTGTATTTACATAAAACATTTTCCCCAGTATGTCCCAATATCTAACAAATCAAGTTAAAAAAAGAAAGGAACAGAAACAAAATTTTCTTAAAAGGCCTTTATAAATGTATCCCATACATGTGTTTGTACATACATGTAGATTGAACATGAGGTCTATGTAGGTGACTGTACACAACATATGCCAGGGTCGGCACGCTTAGATGGTGGAATTAAATGCCATAGTAATATGAGGAAAAACTCAAATGGAGAAAATATATTTTATATTTATTTGAGGGACTTTGAGAGGTGAGATTGCACCTGTGACATGATCTTGACATGTTGGTAGTTACGCTGACAAGCTGCTCTACCACGCATGTATGGATATGTGGTTGGCCCTCCTGAGCCTGCTTTGCCAACGACTTGTCTCATTTGTGGTTGGAACTGAAATGATTTAGGCCCCGCCCACTTGATTCAGCCACGCCTATTATTGCATTATCTGCCTGTTTGTCTCGCTGGCTACACCATGGAGTCCAAGACCATCATCCTACACTGACCTCCCCCAGAGGATTTTCATGTTATCTGTAAACTGAACTTCCAATTTAACGTGTCAATAAAATTCTGTTAACATTTAGTATAGTTCATGCTGTTTATTTAAAAATATTATTATTTCCCACAAATAACGTATGATATTTAGCAATTATCAGTTAATGTTCTAAGATAACGGGTCAGTTTAATTTGATCAAGGGCAATATCAAGGTACTGAGAGCAACAGCTACATTTGGAACGTTGGAACCAATGGAATGTTCTATCAGGTCTATCACCATAGCAACCATAGGAATGGTCTAAGCAGAAGAGCCAGGTCAATGGTTGCCATGGTGATAAGATCAACATTGAAACTTTGCACCAAAAAGGAATCATTTTGTTTTCCGTGTATTCTGCGCGACTTTTCAAGCCAGAAATGAAACAGAACCGAAATATCCATTTATGAAATATTACTTTTTACCTTTTGTTTGTTTTTTTATTAAACAAAAATCCATTTCTGTAAGATTAAGCCAGGCTTTAAGGGACTTGTCTCATTTGTGGTTGGAACTGAAATGATTTAGACCCCGCCCACCTGATGCAGCCACGCCCACTATTGCATCATCAGCCTCTGTGATGTCATCATAGGAGGTTATATAAAGCAGGTGAAACTCAGACACTTCTCATTGCTCAGCAGAGCAGGCGAGTGAGAAGATGTTAGATACTCTTCTGATAATCGTGGGGTGCCTCTGCACCTTCACGATGCTGTTATTACTTGTTGGATTAGGAAAACGTAGTGGAGGACGAAAGGCAAATGAAGCCGACCTCTACCTAGAGATTATGTTCGCAATCGAACGCACAAACCACACCATGTTCCAGATACAGACCATAACGGGTCAGTTTAATTTGATCAACGTACTGAGAGCAACTGCTACGTTTGGAACGTTGGAACCAATGGAATGTTCTATCAGTTCTATCACCATAGCAACCATAGGAATGGTCTAAGCAGAAGAACCAAGTCAATGGTTGCCACGGTGATAAGATCAACATTGAAACTTTGCACCAAAAAGGAATCATTTTGTTTTCTGTGTATTCTGCGCGACTTTGGAAGCTAGAAATGAAACAGAACCGAAATATCCATTTATGAAATCTTACTTTTTACCTTTTGGAGGGTTTTTTTTAAACAAAAATCCATTTCAGCAAGATTAAGCCGGGCTTTAAGTGACTTACTTAAAATTGAAATTGATGTTTTAGCTAACTGAAGACTATTTAAAATTATGAAGCGTGGCAGTTAACGCCGTGATGACTCCATTAAAAACTATTTCAGCCAATCAAACATTTTCAGGGGGAGTCTTGTTTTTTTTCGAGAGGCTCCAACCGTTCCTTGGCCTCCCCTTATAGACTTTTTACGTAAAAAGTGTGTGTGTGTGTGTGTAACAGAACATATACATGTCACAAATTGCATGCATTCTTTTTTCCTTTTGCTACATCATACAGCATAATATACAGAATTATGCTTTCATTATTTTGCTACATTGTAGCGGTTAACAGGTGACTCTGTGAAGCCACAATGTTGAACAAATATGATACAAAGGGTCTCAAAGCAACGCATAGCGCATTTTGCTCTTTTAAATCTAATATTATAGAATCATGGAACCTGCCGACAGATCGGCCCCATTCGGGACCCGTCTACTCGCCCGTTTCTCCTGCTGTAAAGACTCAAACCTTAATCAGTCGTTGGTCTTGTCTTAGATTCAGGAGCCGTATGTCTATCCCATGCATGTTTAATACCCTCACCTTAATAACATCACTCATCCTAGGATAACTTTTCACTTCCAGCATTATAGATATTACCTATTGCTACTTAGACTCAGGTATTGTCTTCTCCCATGTGCTCCTTTTTGTATTTACATAAAACATTTTCCCCAGTATGTCCCAATATCTAACAAATCAAGTTAAAAAAAGAAAGGAACAGAAACAAAATTTTCTTAAAAGGCCTTTATAAATGTATCCCATACATGTGTTTGTACATACATGTAGATTGAACATGAGGTCTATGTAGGTGACTGTACACAACATATGCCAGGGTCGGCACGCTTAGATGGTGGAATTAAATGCCATAGTAATATGAGGAAAAACTCAAATGGAGAAAATATATTTTATATTTATTTGAGGGACTTTGAGAGGTGAGATTGCACCTGTGACATGATCTTGACATGTTGGTAGTTACGCTGACAAGCTGCTCTACCACGCATGTATGGATATGTGGTTGGCCCTCCTGAGCCTGCTTTGCCAACGACTTGTCTCATTTGTGGTTGGAACTGAAATGATTTAGGCCCCGCCCACTTGATTCAGCCACGCCTATTATTGCATCATCTGCCTGTTTGTCTCGCTGGCAAATCGTGATAGTCTGATAATTATCTCTTCTGATAATCGTGGGGTGCCTCTGCACCTTCATGATGCTTTTATTACTTGTTGGATTAGGAAAACGTAGTGGAGGACGAAAGGCAAATGAAGCCGACCTCTACCTAGAGATTATGTTCGCAATCGAACGCACAAACCACACCATGTTCCAGATACAGACCATACGGGTCAGTTTAATTTGATCAACGTACTGAGAGCAACTGCTACGTTTGGAACGTTGGATTCAATGGAATGTTCTATCAGTTCTATCACCATAGCAACCATAGCAATGGTCTAAGCAGAAGAACCAAGTCAATGGTTGCCACGGTGATAAGATCAACATTGAAACTTTGCACCAAAAAGGAATCATTTTGTTTTCTGTGTATTCTGCGCGACTTTGGAAGCTAGAAATGAAACAGAACCGAAATATCCATTTATGAAATCTTACTTTTTACCTTTTGGAGGTTTTTTTTAAAACAAAAATCCATTTCAGCAAGATTAAGCCGGGCTTTAAGTGACTTACTTAAAATTGAAATTGATGTTTTAGCTAACTGAAGACTATTTAAAATTATGAAGCGTGGCAGTTAACGCCGTGATGACTCCATTAAAAACTATTTCAGCCAATCAAACATTTTCAATTAAAAAATAAATAAATAAAATAAGATAAAAATCTGGAACTGTTACTGGTTTAAACTGAGAAAGAAAGATGTTTGGCTCGGAGACGAGAATTACTCTTGTGGTTTTGTATCGGACTGAGCCACGTTTCTGCAAGATACTTCATTACCTACTTGTAATATACGTCACTGCACTTTATGTTACTGTAATAGACACAGACAATAATTTTTACTGGCTTGATACTTCACATCTAATCCAATAAATCTCTCACTTCCAATATCTGACGCGCGGGGAGAGCGGAATAGAGAAGCTGCTCTGCTGGGATATTTCTAAAGTAACAGAATTTTCAGCAAATCCCGAAACAATGTTTCTAGATATTATCCTTTCCTCCTTCCTTGGAATAACACCACCTGCTCCAAGAGTATGAGTTTTAGAAGGAAACATCTCATCTTCTCCAACAAAGCTTTTACAAAGAGCTCAGAGGCCACCATGGAGAAGCGAAATAGGTCCTGGAGCTCTTGTACAGTTCCGTATATTTCCCTAATATTTGGTCAAAGTTGAGTAGTTTTGAGATGTTTAGAACCTTTGCAGTTGGTGGTTGTCCATCTGACAACTTAGGAGAGCCCTAAAATTTGTCTGTTGTATGAGAACCATGGAGGCCCTAGGGGACCAAAATTCTGGGAGGCTGATCATTTGTATTTCATGTTGAGGATTTTAAGGGTTTACGGTAGGGAGTCGGGAATGTTAAAAAGAGGAGGGGAACGGAGAGGCTGAAGGGCACAACAAGACGCAAAGGAATTAGGGGTCCATTGAAGATGAGACCATCACTGACCAGTGTATAACAGAACATATACATGTCACAAATTTCTTTTTTTCTTGTGCTACATCATACAGGGTAATATACAGAATTATGCCTTCATTATTGGTACTTCATTTCTTTATTGACTTTTTTAGACTGGTTGTTTTAGTGGACAAAAATATAAAATTCTAAGGATATAAGTAATTATTAAATGCAAATGACGCAGGACGATATATTTTGGGCTTGTGTGACTTTGTTAATGGCTTCACCATGAATGGTAGATTAATGATCTATTTGTTTATCGGGATGAGTTGGAATTAATATCAGAGTCATCTGTAATATGATGAACTACTTTAATTTTTCATTATACATTGTGAGACCGTCCAATAAATCATCTGCACTCTGCGTACAGCGATCACTGCCCGCGTCTGTGGAGGAGTCTCGGAATGGGACCTGTCACGGAAAGGTGTCACATGGTGGAGATGTCTCTCCGGGGTCTAATGTCCAGTTTTAGGGCAAGGCTCAGTAGTAAGACCAGCAGCCAGGAAGTATAGCTGCCAACAGTCCCAACTACTCCGATTGTGCCGTGTCATGGCAGATGTCCTAACTATAGAGGCCGCTTGCAGTTCTGCATGCGCAAACCCCAAATGGAGCTCTAAGTAAACATTGGGAGTTCCAGAGATGGAATGTTTTATGGAAATGTAGGTGTTTTAGCATTAAACATACTGAAAATATATTTAAATAATATACAATGTACATACCTCCCAACAGTCCCAGACTTCACAGGAAAGTCCTGATTTCTGGGCACTGTCCTGCTTTTGTCATGGACCTGTCAGGGAGATGTTGTGATCGCCACGGACCAGATCAGGGAGCCTTTACAATTAATTGAGGTTGTAGAACAGACCTCCATTGCTGCTGGTCTCCTCATGCCGTTCTGAAACCGAGTGAGGTGAGGATAAGGTGGCTGCTTCTCTGGAACTACCCACTTCTTCTTGCCCCTCTCCACCTCTTGCGAAGCCCCCCAACACAGATGTCCCACTTTGCACGCCTGTAATGTTAGGGGGTGTGAAAGTAGGGTATCTAGAACAGGTTCAGGTAATAAATCTCCTTTATCTCATGTTTTAGTAATAGATACAAAGTGAATTTTCCCAACGCTAATAACCTCAAGTGCCAGACTTCCAGAATTCTGCTGAATATTTTCATTATGATCAAAATGCCATTATTCTTATTAAAAATCATAATATATTACGCCTTCATCTTCCCTGAACCCAGCGTGTGCACACCCCCCTCTCCGTCATTATATTACTGATGTACGGCACAGTCGGCAAAGTGACCTTTCCATATGTAGGTGCATGCTTTAATCACAAATTGCCCTCCTCGGGGGATTTGTGGAAGAGATCTCGCACCTTAATGTATTTTTAATTGAGTAGCGTGAAGTAATTATGAAATCACTCATTGTTCAGGTTGTGCGATCGATTGAAGCAAAGAGAATTTATTTAGAAGCCGGATGGACATGCGACCTTCTTGTAACGTGGCCTCAGCGCATTGATCAGTACCTTCACCCCAGAGAGCTTCTGGAGAAGGTTGTGTTGAGGGTATTAAAGTGACCCCTGTAGTCCAAAGACGCTCACACCTCATATCTTTGGCCACCGGTTTGCCAAATAGTTGTTAAAGCTAGCAGTTTAGACCCAGATTACTATATTGACAGATATAGAAGCAAGCTTGGACCGCGCCAGGGGTGAGCCTAGGTTTATTGACCCCTAGTGACAGCAGCCTCCCACACTCTGTAACCAAAACACGCACACACATACTAACACGCAAACTCACTCTAGCACCCACTCATTCTAACAGCGTACACTTACACATACAAACTAACATATCTCTCCCCTCTCTCTCGCACCACAAACCTTAAGCTCACCCCGACACCATATGCTGACATTCACACATTCATGCTAACACCATACACTTACACACGTACACTCAAACACCATACACACACGCTCACTCTCTCTCTCCCATCATCATTGCTGCTTGCGCAGCTCTCCGCCCCTCTATCTGCACTCTAATTTGTTTCCCCAATACTTGGGAGTAAAAATTCATTTTGGGTCAAAATCCTTATTTATGAGTTAATAGGGGATAGAATGCAAGCTATTTCCTTTAAAGGAACAATTGGTGTTTTTCACAGTTAAGTGACAATGTGCGCGATTCTCTGTCTTAAAATTACTTTTTACTAATCTACATTATTTCACAATCGATCTATTTTTTTTTTTAAAGTTCCATCCTATTTAGTAGAAAAAATAGAAAAAAATCTGACAATGTGACGCGAAATAAGATGCTGGCCGGTACCGCTGTCGGCAAGCGGTTTAAAAGCCCCGTGTTTGACGAACGTGACAAATGAACCGTCGAGCCGGCGCGATCATATAGATTGGCCGGTTTAATGGCTGGAAATCTGAATAGCGCATCCCTGATTAAAGGCCGCATCGACGCGCTATCAATCACAGCGCCTTCTGATTAAGTGGCGCGCCGGTCTTTGTCACTGACTAATGTACTTTTTGGCTGAGAGAAGTCTGATTGCTCCGAGCAATTTCTTAGAATTGATAAGAAAAAAAAAGAAGTCGGAATTATACCTCGGCGTTCCAGACTTCAGCGACGTTCTTTGCACAGGATTAGGCACGGCGGGGGGTTGATTTAACGCCAACTGGAGGCACAGAGTCGTCGGCTAATCCAACAATGGTCGCTCGTACCTCGCAAAAGCAACCGCTTCGTTCGGAGTGCGGATGAAAACACCGCAACGTAATTCCTTGCTTTTCTGAGGTCTACGGCGCTTATAAGGTTTTTTTATTGTTTTACATTGAGACGGATTGGGCTGTTATGACTTGTAGGGTTTTATTCTTTAGTAGTTATGGCTTTCAAGGTGTGATGAGCTGCATCTCCGTTACATTAAATCAAACATGTTTAGGTTCTTAATTGAACAGTTTTGTCCCCAAAAATGCATAGAAACATAGATCGTCTAGTCCTGTTATTTTCTTTTATGTACCTGCCAATTGTCCCATGTTTTGTTTGGCCAGTCCCTCTGTCAGTAAAGTGACCTTTTGACATGTTGGCAAGCATGATAAGAATTGAAGCCAGGTCATTTCCAGAGAAATCGAGACAATTTTGAGTCATTCTATGTAGAACAAGAGAAAGATATTATCTTGATTAACCCTTTGAGGGCCCTGCTTGAATGCAACGCATTGCTAAAGAGTTAAACTCACCCTTGGGGTCATTTTGTTCCCCCCAAAAAATTTCACCACATGCTCTGGCCGTGGAAATAAAATGGTGACATTTAATACTAATCAGCGCTCTATAAAGATTAGTCCGTTTCCTGCTGTCGCTTGCCTATTAAATGGCATTTAACAATTCAGCCCTGGCCCTTACAAATATATATTCTTCTTTGAAAACACCCGACCTCTCTTTCATTATGGCCGCTCTGGCAGCGTCCTCCAGCCTTTCAAAATTATTCATTTTGTTTGAGATCGAAATAAAGAAAATTGGATTCTAATGGCTGGGGGGGGGGGCAATTGCCGATTTCCCTATTATTATTATATAAAAAACAAAAAAGACTGACTTAATAACATATATTTATATGTATATATATATGTACACATTATATATATATTCAAATGTTATATATATATATATATATATATATATATATAAATAAGTGTATTCACATTGTAAAATATATATATATATATAAATATACTATAATATACTATAATATTACATTTCACGAGATATAATTACATATTATGTGTGTGTATATGTGCATGTATATATATATATATATATATATATATATATACACACACACATTACCTCTAGAATTTACTATAAAAAAATTAGATTTGATTAGATTTGTTTGGTTGTGGCAAAAAGAGCATCTTTTAATCAATTTCCTCCCACAATTTCTCACAATGGCCGTCTGACCCAATCCACAGCAATCAGCAGCTTAACAATATGGGAGAGATAACCTAATGAGGAGGAATAATCGTGCAGATCCTGCTTCCATGGTACCCCTAATCTTCCCAGTATGCATCAGACCTCTTCCCGATCCGCCGTTTTTACGTATGTTTTTGCCTTTGTAGCTTGTTTTATTAGCGATCTGTAATTCAGGAAAGGTGACATGTTTAGACACCTGCCCTTAATGATAAAAATAACCGGGGAAAAAACATTTTTAAGGCTAATTCTAAGTTAATTGCTTATTAGTCTTGGTGGTTAGAAATGTAGCTGCAGGGGGTCTCGCCTGCTGTGGGATCTTAGCCGTCTTCTCCTCTGGGGTAAGAAGGTCACAAGGATGGTGAGCGGACGTAGATAAGACTTTGGAGGCTGCAGGGAGGTTCTCGGCCTCCGTAACGTTGTGAAGGTGCTGGGCGTTGCTGTCGATGGAGTCCATTGAGGTTACTCATCGGGGTGAGGGGTCGTTGGATGACCCGAGTCAAGTGGCCTTCATCGCACTCTTCATCATGTCGCTCTTCATACAGCCGCACTCTTTAGCAAATTCTGCTGCCCTTAGGGCTCGCCTTCATCAGCCCCTCGCCCTCTGACTCTCCTCGGCTTTCACCATAACTTGCTTAATCACGAGAAATAGTTCCTGTTTTTTAACCATAATGTTACATTCTTTCTAATCAAACCCCCGCTCGAAAATACTTTTTTTGGGCAAAAACAATACAATACAGACTCCATTAGAGCGTATATAGAGACTGCAGATTGTCTAACGGGAAACTGCTATACTTCTAGGGAATGAATGTTTGCCAATTTCCACCCGCGGATAGCCTGTCACTAGTAGATGCGGAGGCCCGTCTTTCAAGCAAACTAAGAGAAGCAGCCCACGCCGGTGAAAAATTACTCGGAGGAAATGCAATTTAATTTATTTGGAATAAAGATAGATCTGGCACGGGCCATCTGCTCTGTGACAAATAGCGCGGCCATGGTGCTAGGACGCGCATTCTAATTTCTTCTATCAGTCTCGTATTGATCCGTTACTTGGAGATTACAAGATGGAAATTAGCAAAAAAAAATCAATTGCCCATCTCTCTAACCTGCTCCTTGAGTCTTTTGGTCCTCCCAGGACCCTGTAAATAGAGCGTTGATAAAGCGCAGTTGATGAACTGATACATTGTATGCCTGCCCATGTTGTCTACAATGTCGGCCCATAGCACAAGATCATCAAGGTTCTAAAGCTTTGACGAAGGTTGAAACATTGCCTGTTTTTTGCGATGGGATGAATCCCGGGACGTTCTCCTCCTTCAGGTGCGAGTCTGCTAGGTTTATTGTCCAATCGTGGTAAGCCTTTTGTATCACATGACAGTTAAGCTTTCCCAGCTAAAAATATATTAATAAGGACAATTTTTACATGAATTATTTCTTGGCGGGGTTTCAGCATTCAAATAGTAGTATGGATCGTGTGTAATGTTACTTTTATGAACACTAGAGGGGTAAGTTGGTCCATCTCTATGACACACTCTTCTGATCCAACCCTGAAAATGTGTTGCAATCAGATTTCTCGATTTAGTAGAAAGAAATTTCTCTTCTTGAACGTCGTAAAAGCTCAACCTCAGCCCTGCGTGCGCCTAGACTGTCTGGCTGCTACAATGTTGCGGTATTTTGCATCAAATGCACAAACCGTGGCTTCAGCTGCTTGTAGCTCCATCAATAACAAGGTCTTAATTGAAGCCGAGAAGAAAACATAATCATTGTGGGCAAAATATGTCACTAAATACACTCTCCGGAGACTTTCTGTAACGGAACACTCTACTGGAGACTTCATTTTCTTTCCAGCAAGCCCGCTTTTGGCAGATGCTTTGTTTCATTTTACTGTCAAATTCAATTAGTTCTTCACCTGCTACCACCCGAGCTATTAAGAAACACTAGGAAGCCTCCGCCGAAGCTGTCTTTCAATGGGGTTATGATATAGGAACCCTCGTACCGGTGCCAAAAAATGTAAAAACCGTCAAAATGAAACCATAGAGATGGAATGGATTATCTCCTGTAAGTAACACGCAGGTATAATAGATGCTTGGCTCATCAGTGATGTGTATCTTTTTAAGCCACAGTTAGCATGGAGCCTACTCATACCTACCAACTGTCAGGCCTGGAGTGGCCCTCTGGCACACCAGGCAAATGCCCGGTAGGCTGTTGGCCGGTATAGCTCCGTACTCAGTTGGAGCAACAGATCAGGTGCTCACTGTGTGAACATAAAAACATTAGATCCAGTTGGTGAGCTCAGAGATCTCTCCTGGGTAACCAGTCCAGTTACGTTTTGGTGGTCTGTGCCAAGTCAGCAAAGCCCCCACTATCTCCTCTACCGGGCAGAATGCATCCTTCTGAGACGAGGTGCTGGATTAGGACAAGGAGTAGGTTGTGGGGGGAGAGTCGAGATGCTGCCTGGGTCACATATTATATCTCTTTATAAAACAACCATCTTTCCCTATTGAAATTGTTTGTCATTATTGAACTTTAGGGAAAACATTGGAAAAAATCTTATTATTCGGAAAATAGTTCTGTTAGCAAAGAGGCGCCACCTGCTGGAAAAGACACTTAACTGCAGAAATGAAACATATTTCTGGATACAGGGAATTCACAGGGCTTGGGTTCTACGTATTGATACAGAAATACTTAATAGAAGTCTGTCTGGTTTTGTGTGCTTCACACTTTATAATGTGTATAACAATGACCAAATGGGTTTTATTAATCTTCAAATGTCATTAAAAAAGCATATTAGTGCTATTGGGTATTTTACAAATTTCTTCTAGACACTATGATATAATCTTACATATCGTATAATGCATGTAAAAATACTTGGCATACGTCTTGGCATAAATCCGTATATGCTTACCCTATCCCTACACAGACAGGTGGATTGTATATTCAAATACATGGGTGCTCTATTAACTGAGAAAACTAGAATTTGCCGGCAGATTGGCCCCCGTCTAGTCTGCCCGTTTCTCCTGCTGTAAAGAATCAAACCTTAATCAGTCGTTGGTCTTACATTCAGGAGTTATATGCCTACCCCATGCATATTCAACTTCCCTCGGTGTATCAGCCTCTACCACTTCTGCTGGAAGGCTGTTCCTCTCAGTGAAGTAGAACTTCCTTACATTAACTCTCGTGCCAAAGGCATATAAACAAACAGCTTATGCTCATTATGAAGTATAAGGTGTGGAGTTGTAGCCGTAGAAATAAAAAGCATGTTATAGAGACTCTCGGTCTCTTCTTCAGGTACAATATTAAAAAGTGTGTCTCTATGCTGAATACTTATAGGTTTAGGAGCACCACCTGCTGGCTATCAGTGGAACTGCGGCAACTATTCCTGCCTGCAGAGCTATCTTTTCATTTGGAGGAATTAGAGGAAATTAAACTTTTTTATTAACTTTATTAGTTTAATTTTCTTTCCCACATTTTAAGTTAATGACAAGCCGTAGAAGCCAAGCAGCCAATGTACTTGAGAAGCACCCTGGCTCCTTTTCATACCGCCCGTGGGGAACCAATGTCTTAGAGGGACATTTAGGTAAATGAGGAATTGGATTTTTAGTTATTAAGACTTTAGTGCCACTGCCATAAATAACCCACTTTTCTTCAAGGCTAAACATCCTTATTGTATATACAGCCCGTGGCGTATTCTGGCCGAGGCTCACGGTCCAGAGACACGTTTTAATGTTTTAATGCACTCCTGACCAAAAACAAAACAAAGGCTCGTCTCCCATTTGCCAAAAAAAAAAAAATCTATACTATTGATGGAACCATGATGGAAAAAAACCGAAACAAATATATAGTGCAATAAGTTTTAATCAGATAAAGTGCTATATGTTGATATGATTTAAACATATTGCACTATATATTTGTTTCTGTTTTTTCCTATATGGATATAGATTCTACGTTATGAGAATGAAGGTGCCAAATTTTAATCTTTTATGCCCATCGGTGTAAATTTGATTTTGAATTTTTTTCTGGTTGAGACAGAGGGAAATGCAGCTAATCAGGCGCTGTGTACATTCACTTTTGTACTATTTATCGTTTATATAAGTCGTATTAAGTTGTGTTATACATGGTTTGATTTCTTTGAGTAGAAACACATGCCCCACACTCAATATCTTATTATTGCAGGAAAACAAATAAGTCAAAGTTAAAAAATAACTACCGTATTTGCCCGATTATAAGACGACCCTGATTATAAGACGACCCCCCAAAATCTAAATATTAATTTAGGAAAAACACAAAAAGCCTGAATATAAGACTACCCTATAGGAAAAAAAGTTTTACTAGTAAATATTAATTCATGTAAACAATTTTTTCATATTTAATAAAAGCTATGATTGAGAAAAATATATATTTTTTTATTTCTTTTTATTTGCCAACCTGCCCCTCCCCAGTTATGCACATCTGCCCCCAAGGTTGCCACTCTGCCCTCAGAAATGCCTTAATCCCCCTTTATTTGCCACTCTGCCCCATGATGTGCCTTTTAACCCTCTATATGCCACTCTGCCTCCAGAAATGTCTTATGCCCTCCTATATGCCACTCTGCCCCATGATATGCCTTTTAACCCCCTATATGCCAGAGTGGCATATAGGGGGTTAAAAGGCATTTCTGGAGGTATATATATATATATATATATATATATATATATATATAACTGCTAACAGCAATCAAACTCCTATCAAGCCAAGGCAGCCAGTACATGCTGGAACCTGGGGATGATAGGAGTTTGAGTACAGCCTCCCTATGCCATGCTACCACCCTCCCCCTTACACATCCATGCTATCACACACACACTCATTCACAAACATTTAAATACTCATTCATTCCATTAATCACACATACTTCACACATTAATCACAAAAACCCTCCCCCACCCCCTTACCTGAACTGCAGCTCTCTCACTTGAAGACTTCTGCAGGGGCCCGGCTGTGCGAGCAACTTCTCTGGCCCCCAGAGGAAGGAGGGGGAGGCAGAATTATGTGACACTCTGCTAGCTTCCTGCTGCTAATAGAAGAGACGCTGCTCGGGACCAAAGCACCGGTAAGCAGCCTGGCCCCAGCAGACATTTTTTTGAGGTCTAATTAGAAGACGACCTCGATTATAACACGAGGGGTATTTTTCAGAGCATTTGCTCTGAAAAAAACCTCGTCCTATAATCGAGCAAATACGGTAGTTTGAAAGCAGATGTTGTACAAGCAAATAACACACAATAGTAACGTTACATTGTGTGTGTTATTTTGGAACACTTTGTGAGTTGACAGAGAACATTGCTGTAACTGTTTACAGAGGCTTGAATGTATTGTGTACAGTATGTGGAGAAATAAAAGTCAATTAATGAAATGTTTAAATGAATCCATTAGTAATCACTGAAATATAAATAAAGTTAAAGGATTTTATTAAACTGGGTGAAACCAAGATAATATATAAAGTATGCAAATGACACATTGGATGCTGTACAGGTAACTTAAGGGGTTTAAATGAGTTTACTTATATAGGGCTGTATAGTTTAAAGAACTGCAACATGGTAACATTTGTGTCATGCTGTAGGTTTAATCGTCAATGACAAGAAGAAGAGGATCAGCGTCTGATGAGTGGAGATAAATTTGCTTTGGCAGTGAAGTTGAAGTTCTAGAGATCTTCAGGAGAGGAAGCTTGAAGGATGAAAGATCTTCCAGACATCTCAAGCCATTCTGGTAGCTGGAGAAAACAAGAATAAGAAACCTGTGATTATGAAAGCCAGGAAAATCATGGTAAGAAAATTACACGTTCTTATGGGAAGAATGAATAGAGGAGATGTTTAAGGAACAGTGTGGACAAACTGACAAATACAAGATCAAACAATGTAGGGCAAGTGATCACAGAATGCATAGAAGATGAAATGGGGAACAAGACACAATTGTTACATGTAAGAAATGTTAGGGACAGGAGATACCGACCTGTTACAGATCTACTTGGAACAGGCTTTGAAGGATAGTTGACACAAATTCACATCTGAGCATCACACCTGGCATAGGTAACAAAAAAGATCATTAAAATGAAATCTCATCCTATGCACAAATCAAAATAAGTTGAATTTACAGCATATATACGGCCTGAAGATACAGTCATCGCTAGACAAGAACCAATGGGAGAATAGGAGGGAGGAATTAGTAAAGGAAAATTAGCTTGTTGGTTTTAAATAAAACTAGTTATTGGGTAATTTCGTGTTTATGACAAATAAAAAGAAGAGACTCACAGACAAAAGACTTCCAGTGTGAAGGGTTCATTCCTCAGGCACCAGGAGAATATCACACAGACGCAAGATCTTCCAAGCAGGTTTGAAGATCTGTGCAAAAGGAAGAGGAATGGTTTCAGCAGCCAGACTGAGCAACCGCAGAATTTGTAATAACCTTCTGAAAGGTTTCATAACTTACAATGAAAGTGAAAAACTTCTGAAATGATTCAACTGGCTCGTTTTGTTCCATGGTACATCGGATCATCCTGCATGTAGCACTAAGTCCAGGAGTATATGTGGTTAACTTGGTCAGTGCTTGATCTAAGAGAAAGAAGAAATAGATGCCAAATACCAGATAGACAAGTAACCGTAGCCCAAACATTAATTAAAATAAGGTATACATTTAAATATTTCCTATCTCTAATCTCAATAGTAAGTATTTACAGCAAATACAGTCTGAAGATTTACTTACTTGTACCAACTGTACTAGTAGGTCCCAGAAGAAGTTTCTGAAGAACCAATAATGGAATAGGAGAATGAGTAAATCCATGCAGAATTCTAAATATGAAAAGAAGAGAAACAAGAAATGAGTAATAAGTTAGTACATGTAGACTATTTTAAACTACCCATAACCTTTAGTGAGGGACAAGAGACTTAAAGATAAAAGACAGAATTCATTCAAAAGTTTTCCGGTTTGAAGGGCTCATTCCTCAAGCACCAGGCGACTCTGATAAAATCTCACATAGACCTACATAGAAGGAAGAGGGACAGTTTCAGCTGCCAGACAAAGCGAACCTCTTGAAGGTTTAATAACTTACAGAGTAACTCAAAAGACCTTCTTAAATGAATCAGTGCCCTTTAGTTCTGTCCGTGTTCCACTCGTTTCAGTCCAATTGGTCCACGCTGGATCTAAAACAAAGAAGAAACACATTTTAAGAAGCGGATAGACCTTTTCCCTCTACTTCATTGTGTAGGGTAGGAATACTATTTGTAATTTGGTAGACTGGGAGATGATCTGCTGTGTTGTAGGTACTTTTGTGTGATGTTGGACAGCAAGGGATGCTCTACTTTGATGTTACGTAGCATGGAAGCCTGTCTGTGACACAGTATGACAGGTGGCAGCAGACTGCATGGCTCCCAGCTGTCCTGCTTTGGGTGCGGCCACTCGATCTCCCTGCCGAACTCTAGCTCTCTCCCAAAAAAAGAAGACAGAGGAAGATATCTATGGGACAGCAGGATTCAGAACCACATTTCTTCTAATTATATTCTCTGGTGTTTGGAACACTGGAGAATGCATGTGCAGTAACATTCTATCCTCTGTGAATCGGGACCCCGGGGGACGGAGCTTAAAGGTAAGCTCTACTATGCATGCGCCCACCCACCACCCCCCCTGCATCCCGATTCACTGGGGGTAAAAGTTGGGAGGTATGTGTTAGAGGCCAGATGGAGTCTCGCTGCTAAGTTGTTGAACAGCAGGACAAGGTGCAGCACAATGATGTTTGTCAGCAATGAAGTTCTCTGTGGTGTTGTGTTGCATTAAATGCTTTTCTGTGATGTTGGACAGCGTGTGGAATGGCTGTGCTGTGGTGTTGGAGAGCTGTAGTAGAGGCTTGGCAATGATGTTGGACAGCAGGCGGAATTGCCGCGCAGTGATGTTGGACAGAGCAGGTGGAATTGCCGCGCAGTGATGTTGGACAGAGCAGGTGGAATTGCCGCGCAGTGATGTTGGACAGAGCAGGTGGAATTGCCGCGCAGTGATGTTGGACAGAGCAGGTGGAATTGCCGCGCAGTGATGTTGGACAGAGCAGGTGGAATTGCCGCGCAGTGATGTTGGACAGAGCAGGTGGAATTGCCGCGCAGTGATGTTGGACAGAGCAGGTGGAATTGCCGCGCAGTGATGTTGGACAGAGCAGGTGGAATTGCCGCGCAGTGATGTTGGACAGCTGTAGAAGGTGGTTTTCTCTGATGTGGACAGCAGGTGGAGTTGCTGTGATGTTGAGGTAGGCGCTCTGCTGTGGTGGTGGACAGCTCTGCTGCGGTGGTAGATGAAGCAGGGAGGTGACATCCTGGACTATTGGTCGTCGTCCAACAGGAGACTTTTCAGGCAAGATCTTCAAGCTGAATCCTGAATAAAAGAGAATTTGTTCCCATCTGAGATGTTGGATACAAGGAGGGATGTTTATTCCCTCCATTTGGGGCTAACAAAAGACAGGTCTGGCAAATCCCAACTTTTTTTGTTTTTGTTACAATTAGCCCCCTCTACAAATGAAAAGGATATATCCTGGGAACTAAGGTGAAGATCTCCAGTTGGGTCCTGCAAGAAAAAAGCGAAAAGTTCCTTGATTTCAAAAACACATCATAATGTATACTATGGCGGCAGGTACGTAATAACAAAGCGCTCGTCAGTTGTCATTAGATGGGCTCCTTAGCAATGATTAATTGGAGGAAATGTATCAAAGGCTCGGAAGAAGAAATCATATACAGTAAATTTACATGTGTGTGGGGGTTCTGTTTGTGGACCGGATGTGTTCTTATACCATTATTAAGTACTTTGTAATGTTGAAGAGCAATAAGTTGTGATATTAGAACTTAGTGGATCTAAATCATTTTGTAATGGCTACACGTACCACCAGAGGCAGGTAAGGGGGCCAGAGTTTGCGTTGTTCCAAATGGTCCCAGTTCAAGATGCCGAAGAAAGGATGCACTCTTATATCACCATTCGTCCCAAGCCGGCATTCTGGATCTTTAAGCAGAAGCTGAGAAAGCAAAAGAAAAATAAAAAATGTTTTTTGTATTCCAATTTCCTGACGTATTTAGCCAAGTTTTTGTTGAGTTTAGTAACCATATTTTGCCCATTCCAGAATCTGCTGCACTACAGTCCCTTATTGTCTATAAAAGTTCCTGTATAGCCACACACCTTGTCAGGACATTTGTGATCCACTCACCTTCATGAGGATGTCTTTCTGATCTGCTAGCAGCCAGCTTGGGTACGGGAAGTCATTGTGAACGGTGCAGTCCCGGTACTCCCTCTTGGGCTGTGATGATGGAACTGGGACCCTTCCCACCAGCATCTGGTACAGAGTGACTCCAAACGACCACCAGTCTGCGGAGGCGCCATATTTCTTCTTCTGAAAAACCTGCAAAACAAGTTCAATATGTGAAAAATGTAGATATGTAATGCATTGTAAAGTAATTAAGGTTTAGATTAACTATAGCATTAATCTAATTAATAAATTCTCACCTCGGGGGCCATATATTTTCTGGTCCCAACTACGCCTTTGGTTTTGGCTGCGCCGATGATCTTCTCCACAACGAGGCCGAAATCGCAGATCTTCAGGTGTCCCTCGCTGGTCATCAACACGTTTGCTGGCTTCAGGTCCCTAAATGATTCAGAGAAAGAAGATGTTCATTTTCCTCTTAAGAATTCTGAAAGATTTTGAAATGGAATAAATGGTGAGATGAAGGGAACTTGGGGTGATGGAAGACATAAGACTCAACAAAAGAGCAAGAGAATGGACAGTTGAGAGCAGAAATATTTTTTTTTAACCAATGAACTATTCCATGGCTGTGTAGAAACTGAAGACCGCAGGTGATCTCTGCAGCGTAGAACCTGCCAGAAGGACACAAACAGTTTAGTGAGTAGTTTCTAAATATTAGCAAAGGGTTATTTACAGCGATGGAGAGCCTCTGATTTCACTGCATTGGGATTACTCTGTTGCTCACACTGCAGCACTGGTTCCCATCCGGCCGTTCCTCCTCAGGTGGTTTGACAGGCTGCCTCCGCTCACGTTCTCCATGACGAGAAAGACCCGGTGCTTATTTTGAACATAGAGCAAAAACAGTTACAGTCATGCAGAGACTAATAGTACAGTGACACATGCAGATCTTCTGTAGAAATGGCGCATGGTAGAAGGTGAAAGGACAGGAATAGGCTGCAGAGCAACAGACAATTCCGTACCTGGGTGTGAAAAGCACCAAAGCCGTGGCAGAGGAATGGGCTTTCTGCTGCCAGCTCCAAGACTCGTCTTTCCCGCATGATGCCTTCTTTCCACGATGAGCTGCATTTGATGATCTTAACAGCCACCGGATGTTTACTGCTCCTCCATGACGCGAGCATGACCTGAGATAACCAGGAAGGGGTGACAGTTATAATTGATGTGTGAAATGTGAAGCTCATTATCAACATAGAAAGGTACAGTTTGATGGCAGATCAGATCCATTCAGCCCATCCAACCTCCTAATGTAAAGACTCAAACCGTAATCAGTCCTTGGTCTTACTTTATATTCAGGAGCCATATGCCTATTCCATGTATGTTTAAATTATGTCACTGTTTTGTCCTCTACCACTTGTTCTGGGAGGCTATTCCACCTATCTACCACTCACTCCATCCACTACAATATAGATGCGTAAATCTAATTTTAAAACTAGTCGTAGAATACTTAACCCAGCCCAAAAGGTTCAATGTCTTAATCTGCAAAGACAACCTGAGACCAGCTTTTAATGAACAGAATAATATAGGCTCCAGATGCCTTTTTAACATCGACATCTCATTTTATCTCAGACGTAGCTTACCTAATTATTCCATTTGCAGTTTTGTGTAGAAAGCCGACCCCAGAGCATTGATTTTAGTCCTTTAAGCATTTTCATTTAAATCTGTTACTAAGATAAAATTACCTGATTCATAGAAACATAGAATCTACCAGCAGACCCATCCGGCCCATCTAGTGTACAGACTCACAGCTTAATCAGTCCTTGGTCTTGCCTTAGATTCAGGAACCATCTGCCTATACCATGTATTACCACTTCTGCTGAGAGGCCATTTATCTACCACCCTCTTGGTAAAGTAAAATTTCCTGACTTTACATGGAATCCCCTCACCCTTCACATTATAACTTCAGGATACCCCTTTAGCTTTTAAAAAAAACAACACATGCACATTTTCTGCGTCTTTTATTATAGCGGAAATAAACATCATTTTATCTTAATACCCGGCACATCCTGATGTATAAATGACACCAATGCGCTTGCACATCCACTTTTCCTTAATCTGGCAATATGGACACTCAGTAGGCCTGGCAGTCTCTGGTATATACTGAACATTTCACTCATTACCGTTCCATTTAGTTACAAAGATAAAGTTAAGATCGTTTCATATTAATGAATGAATGATGTATGACGTGAGTGACAGCTGCATGAGCCAATCAGTATCTCCAACCTGCCTAACTGCCGCCGCCACCGCGTGGAGTGTCCAGTAACCGCTCAGTGTGCTTCTCCTGTATGATAGACACCGGATACAATGTATCAAGCTCTACGTGTGCTGCTCTCCAATCCAAACCCGAGGATATCGTCTCCCAGCCTTAAGTGTAAAGCTTGTGTGTTTGGAATGAGTGAAAATAAACAGCTTTTGGAGGCCGTACCGTCTATAATATGGGCTGTGTTCAAACTGATTTATTGGATTAAAGTGTCACTGTTTTCCCTACCTAGAATGATCCCAGTAAGTAAGACAAAGGCATGTTTTATGTGGTTTCTTGTTCCATATTTCCCCTAAAAACTCTTTCTGTACCCCTAGATAAAATAAACATGTTACATACTTTGCCAAATCCACCTCTTCCCAACTCAGAATAGAAGGTGAAGTCTGTGAGGCTGAGGGGCTTCCTGGGTCCATCATCTGATCCGCTGGGCTCTCCTGCAGGGCTCTTCTTCCGCTTCTTTCTTCCGCGGTCCGTCTCGCTTCCTTGGGAGCTGTGTTTCTTCCGTTTTTGCTGGTCGTCCCGGGGTAGATCTTCGGTCCTCTCTCCCTCCTCTTTTCCCGGTGGTTCAGGGTTCTTCGGGTCTTCATCCTGTCGTCTACGTTTCCAAGCCGCTAGGAATGGCATTTCTCCAAATAAAACGCTGTTCTCGTACCAATAGTATACACCACTGGGAATCAAAAACTGATAGCTAATAACTGCCATTTGCCCCATATATATAGGCTGTCAGAATACGATGACCTCATGCCCACGGCCGTGCGACTTGGCATGCGGGATTAGGGCGGCCATCTTTGTTTTTTTTTTTACATTTCAAATGTGTTTTTGAAATATCGAAGTTCCCTTACTGTTTTTGATAGTAAAATATAGTGTTTTCATGAGCAATATGCTGATAGAACAGGGCCCCGGATCTACCGGCACCAAAGATCCCAAACGGGCCAGCATTTTTGGATCTCTGTTTTACAGTCATATTAATCAAAATGATTGAAACTGACTAAATTACTGAGGTTTGAGCAAATAAATACCAGTCTTTTGTTTTGTGAAGTGTACTGAAAGCCATGCATATGGTACTTATATGTTAAAACTGATATTAATAACTTTGCTTCATGGGTAACGTATAGAAAGATGTTTGATGAACGCTTCATCATTGACAAAGTTGTTGATATGGAATGCAAACATAGAATGAACATTAAGTTAATATCAATACAGAAGAAGTGGAATTAAAGCAATTTGTATACCAAGCGAACATGGGCTTATTGTAATAAATTATAACATTACAGAAAAGAAATATATTTTAACACCTAGATAATTTAAGTGGATAAATTTAAAAATTGTGATAATTTTGCAGAAAACAAGAAACATAATGTTTATCCAAGGTGACTGTAAAAATGAAGTATATTGGTTCTTTGACACAACTCTTAATTTAGATAAATTGCAAAAATTTAAATTTAAAGCCCCAACCTGTCTATTTTTCTTTTTTTTTTAAAGAACGCTTTTTTTTCGTGAAGCTTGGTTGTATAGCCAGGTGTCAGCAGTAGACAGAGAGAGGTGCTCATGCCGTTGTACAGAGCACTGTTGAGACCTCACTTGGGTTAATTTAAAGGCAGTTATGGTTAATGGGGTGTTTAGGGTTAATTTAGGGTCAGTTATGGTTGATAGGGGTGTTTAGGGCAAATTTAGGGGCAGTTATGGCTGATGGGGTATTACAGGTTAATTTAGGGGCAGTTATGGTTAATGGGGTCTTTAGGGTTAATTTAATGCTGAGGACTGAGGGTTAATTTTATTTAATAAAGACCTCATTAACCATAACTGCCCCTATATTAACCCTAAAGACCCCATCAACCACAATTGCCCCTAAATTAACCCTAAATACCCTACTAACCATAACAGCCCCTAAATTAGCGCTAAAGACCCCATCAACCACAACTGCCTCCAGATTAACCCTAAACACCCCATTAACCATAAATGTTCCTAAATGAACCCTAAAGACTCAATCAACCACAACTGCCCCTACATTAACCCTAAATACCCAATAAACCATAACTGCCCCTAAATTAACCCCAATGCCCCATTAACCATAACTGCCCCTAAATTAACCCGTAATACCCCATCAGTCATAACTGCCCCTAAATTAGCCCTAAAGACCCCATCAACCATAACTGCCCCTAAATTAACCCTAACAATGTAATTACCGTATTTGCTCGATTATAAGACGACCCTGATTATAAGACGACCCCCCAAAATCTGAATATTAACTTAGAAAAAAAAGAAAAAGCCTGAATATAAGACGACCCCAAAGGAAAAAAGTTTTACCAGTAAATGTTAATTCATGTAAACTATTTTTTTTAATAAAAGCTATGATTGAGAAAAATATTTTTTTGTTTTTATTTCTTGTATTTTCCAACCTGTCCCCCAGTTACGCACATCTGCCCCCAGGCTTGCCACTCCAATATGGCACTGTGGCCCATGATATGCCTTTTAACCCTCTATATGCCACTGTGCCCCATGGTATGCCTTTTGACCCCCTATGTGCCACTCTGCCTCCAGAAATGCCTTATACCCCTATATCCCATTCTGGCATTTAGGGGGTTAAAATGCATATTATGGGGCAGAGTGGCATATAGGGAGGTATAAGGCATTTCAGGAGGCAGAGTGGCATTAAGGGAGTTAAAAGGCATTGTATAGAGCACTCTGCCTTCAGAGTGGTTTGTATGCGTCCGTCGCGTATACTTTCCCCGGCTGTCAGAGAACTCTGATCTCTGACAGTCGGGGAAGGTCTATGCGACGGACGCAGACAACCCCCGCTGCTAGCCACACCTCCTTCCGGCTGCAGCGGACGTTGTCTACGCGGATCGCGTAGACGTCAACCCGCTGCCCCGGCAACACAGCAGGAAGCACCGGTAAGTGTGTGTATGATGGGGGGGGGTCGGGTGAGACAGGAGGATCCAGGTCCCCTGCAGCGGTGCGGGGGATCTGGATCTTAGTCTCCTAATCAGACCTCTATTTGAGGTCTGATTAGAAGACGACCCCGATTAGAAGACGAGGGGTATTTTTCAGAGCATTTGCTCTGAAAAAAACCTTGTCTTATAATCGAGCAAATACGGTAATAGACATGTTGGCCACTAAAAGGTATCAGACATCGAGTCTCTCCGGCTCTATTTACTGTATTCCTTCCCATTTCAAAACAGAAGTGACGACTTTTACAATCTGAACAATGTTTTATGGACTGAATATTCAGCCCAGAAGTCTGTAAAGTGTTATTAAGCTGCCGACAGCTGCAGTTTCTGGTTTTAAATTACATTTTGTAAATCGGTGCAAGACGGTTTGGATAATCGAAGCGCCCGCGGGAGGCGAAAATGTGAAGAAACAACATTATTCTCTAGAGTGTGAAGCGAATGTTGCTTTCACTGAAAATGCAACAAACCGCCACAAACCCCGCGACCCAAGGGCACCACAAACCCGCACACACACGCCGCGACCCAAGAGCGGCACAAAATGCAAGCAACCACCTAATGTTTGTCTGGTTTGGTAAGAAGCTGTCGGCACCGGCGTTTGGGTCACATGACACATTTCTGCTAGGAAGATATTTTGTCTGGGAAGCTCCAGAGGGTTCAACAACACGGGGTCTGCAGAGTAGGAATTGGGAAATTTTCTTTTGTGTACAGATGCAGGAATATGCATTTTCACGAGGGGCATGAATATACCGTATTTGCTCGATTATAAGACAATGTTTTTTTCAGAGCAAATGCGGTGCGGGGAACTCGTCTTTAGTCATAATAAATGCCACATCCTCAGATCGCGTTATTGCTTGTATTCATTTTTATTAGATGTAAAATAGAGACTGTTAAAAGGAACGCGTCTCTTACCTGTTCAGGTCTCTTCTGTCGAGGGGCCCCAAGCAGTCGCCGGAGTTAAGCAGGAAGCAGTCGGCAGTCAGACTCAAGCCAACGCCACGTCATTGTACATGGAAGCCTCGAAAAGTTCACTTTCCTCTCTACTCAGGAGGCTGCAGGATAATGTTTTGTGCAGGCCAGGTTCACACGCAGTCGGCAAAGTGAGCAACAAGCCCCCGAATCAGGCAACGACTCCCTTCTTGGTGCATTTTCTGCCGGAGTTCATACATTACGGCTCGTGATAAATGTTGGTTTACAGAGCTGCACAGAATAGGAGACATCAGTGATTACATTAACCCGAAACGCACCAAACAGCACGTTACAGTAAAAGCAGAGTGCAGAGAGATTTATGAAACTCACCGCTGGGTCCCAGTTGACGCGCGGCACCTTGGCACGCAGGCGGAGGCCGAACATCACGAGCTCCAAGAAATAGAGTCCCTCGCAGGGGAGAAGACAGCGGAGATCAGACTGGCATTTACTAGAGATGGGGGGGCTCAAACTCCAGGCCCCGGGGGCCACAAACAGGCCAGGCTTTCTGGATATCCAGGACGGGCACTGGCAGATCTTAACATATTACATCACGTGTGCGTTCAGTATCCTGGTCTAGTAATGGCCCTCGGGGCCTGGAATTAGACAAACCTGGATATAAACGATATGCATCAGATATAACGTGTGGAAGATACCTGTACACCTAAACCCAACTTCCTCGGATTGGATCGTCGGGTCCGTTGGAAAGAAATGTTTCCAAAAACTCGAATAGAATAGAATATTCGACTCGAGCCGGAAGATAACTGCAGCCGGCGTCCGCCCTGTAAGCGGTTGTTTGCTGAGCAGATTACGGGATGGACGCAGGCTGCAGTTATCTTCCGGCTCGAGTCGAATATTCTATTCTATTCTATTCGAGTTTTTGGAAACATGTAGTTGTAAGGGATATTGTAACCAACAATGTATCCTTGTACTGTAAACTTGAAATAAAAACACCATACTCGAATTGGAATAAACAGGCCGTGTACTTTTATTTAGCTTATAACAAACATCACAAACTTTAAAGAAACTCTTGGCCCAAACCCAGAGTCTCACCTCCAATAACTTAAACCATAAATATTTAGATACACATATATAACCAAGCCATCCGCCCTAAAAGCCAGACGGCATACACCATTACACCAGTCCATCCCTAAGAAGGGACAACTTTTACCCTGATAAAAGCACACGACAAATATATAAAATAAAGCATCATAATATTCATAACAGGGAGGGGGGGATGGGAGCTTTTCAAGAAGAAGTTCCATCTTCGCCCGCGGCTCTCCTGCACCACCGAAATACCAGCCTTTACAGGTAAGTAATCACAGCTTAGCAGTTCGCCTTGTGGCATGACTGCTAGCGCTCCCACAGCTCCTATTTATAGCGCGAATTCGCGCCTTTTTGCGCAGCGCGAGGCAAAGGCGGCGAATCACTAAGCGGCACACGCACATCCAGCAATTTCCAAGTTACATCACCCAGGCTATTTTTTATTTTTTTTTTTCTAACTTCTGACCTGAACTTTTGACCCTGCCTATGAAATCAATAGCTGACCTCTAGATGAACCCAACCTCCTATCCCCACAACTACATGCCGCCCCGCGCTATTTAGGCGGCAGGGCTCTTCATGTAGTTGTAAGGGATATTGTAACCAACAATGTATCCTTGTACTGTAAACTTGAAATAAAAACATACTCGAATTGGAATAAACAGGCCGTGTACTTTTATTTAGCTTATAACAAACATCACAAACTTTAAAGAAACTCTTGGCCCAAACCCAGAGCCTCACCTCCAATAACTTAAACCATAAATATATATATACACATATATAACCAAGCCATCCGCCCTAAAAGCCAGACGGCATACACCATTACACCAGTCCATCCACCAGCCACAAATGGATAATTACATTTGTGGCCCTACCCCATAAAAGACACGGCCTGTTCCACCATACTTTGCAAATTAACATTAAAAATATCACACCCTATATCAGATAGGTGCACACCATCCTTTCTGTATAACCCCAAACAACCTCCTTCCAATTCCATATGCCTAAAACTGATAAAACCTTCCATCAACATAAACTTCTCCATAGACCTGTTCAATTTCCTCCTCACTCTCTCCAAAGCTTTAAACTCAGGTCTAGAAGTCCAGATTAATCTGGGAATAATTTCAGACCAGACCAATATTGAATCCTTAAAAACACGTCTAACATTTAAAATTAACTCTTTAAACAGCAACAGTAATTCAACTGATTTTGTTTTCCCCAAATCATTCCCCCCACAGTGTATAACTATAACATCTGGTAACGGCAACATATTAACATAATCCAATAATATGGCTTCCATTTGACAAATATTCAAACCCCTTATACCAATCCAAAATAACTGAACTTTTTTACTATCAAAGCCCAGATTTTCCCCGTAGCTCCTCCGTGTCGCTCTGTTCTGGGCCCAATACACGAAGGAATGCCCAACTATCCATACTATAGCTGGATGTTGACCTGCAAGAAAACAATGTTAGCAACCTTATAACAAATTAGGTCTAATATAACCCAAAAAACGATTCGACTCCCATCTCCCAATCCGCTTAATAATAGACTTGTCCAGCCCCAACATTGCAGCTTCAGTCGCTGCCCCAATCCTGAATGAATGCGAGGAGTAATCATAATCACTCAAACCCAGCGCTGCAAAAGATTTTTTAAGTACACTTCGAAATTGGAAAATGGTCAATGGAGTACCTGAACTATGCACCAGCCAATTCTCCCCACCTTCCGGCCTGATGGCATTAAATAACTCCGCATTCAGCACCGGGCACACCTGGGAATCCATTCTAGATAACTCTATCCAACAACCTTTACCCAATTTATCGGTTTTAGAGGAACGTAAAAACATCCTCAACTTTTCACCACAAATTACATCCACTTTCTTTAAACCCGAACCTCCTTTCTTGTTAACCGCTACTAATTTGCTAACGCGAAACGCTCCAAAGAATGCTATTATAAAGGCCGTCCTAAACAAACGCCTCTCAAAGTCATTCCAACAAACTTCGTTTAATATGCTAACCAATTTACCCAAAATTTCAAACGAAATTGGTTTCCTAGTATCTACACATCTGTTAACCTTACCTTAACCTTTTAAAACTTGTTTTATCAAAAACTCCTTAAAAGCAGATCGCTTACCCGCTAATTTAAAGAAAAAAGAAATACCTAACAAATGCCTCTCTATCAAAGCCCTAGAACACCCATTATTAATTAATATCATAACAAAACCCAGCGCTAAATCCCGCCTATCATCAAACTCATCTACTCCCTTACTAGTCACAAAATTACACCAACATTTCCATGCTTTCGTATAAGCTCTCCAAGTCCCTTTAGACAAAGATTGCGAAATAAAGGAACTTATCTGGGAGAAGTTATTTCCCAAACACTGTCCGGAACAATCATCCCTTCTTCCTCCGCTTGCGGCGCCAACCGACGAAAGCTCTTGAAATCAAAACGTGAAAGGGCATCAGCCAACACATTCTTTTTCCCAGCCACATGCCTTGCCTTTAACCATATATTATAAATTAAACATAAATAAACCAAACGCCTCAAAACACTTATAACCGGCAACGATTTTGCTTTCAACGTTTTAATAACCCATACCACCCCCATGTTATCGCAATTCAATAGCAACCTCTTATTCATCCATAATTCGCCCCAACATTCCAGCGCCACAACCACTGGAAATAACTCAAGCAACAACATATTCTTGGTCCAACCAGCTTTTATCCACTTATGCGGCCATCTGTCAACTGCCCACCTACCCTGCCAGTAAATACCAAATCCTGTGGCACCTGCCGCATCTGTAAAAAACTGCCATTCATCACTACTGATAAAATCCTCCTGCCAAACCGCAGCACCATTAAATTTATCCAAAAATAAGCTCCAAACGAACAAATCTTCTTTAATCTGCTTCGACACTCTCACTCTATGATAAAGCTCTTTCCTACCTGCAATCCCTCTACCAATCAGCCTTGAAAACACCCTTCCCATTGGAATTACCCTCGAAGCAAAATTTAACAACCCTAACAAAGACTGAAAACAATTAACTGTAACTTTTCTTAACCCCAAAACCAAACGAATCTTCCCTTTCAACTTCCTAATCTTATCATCCGGCAGCCTAAAAATCATTTTAACAGTATCAATTTCTATTCCCAGAAATTGCAACTTAGTTGTCGGATAAACCGTTTTCTCCGCTGCTAGCGGAACACCAAAATATTCTGAAATAACCATAAACGAACTAAGTAACCCCAAACAATCCGCACTACCTGCCTTCCCCATAAATAAAAAATCATCAAGATAATGGATAACCTGAAACAAACCAGAAACCTGAACTACCACCCATTCTAAAAATGATGAAAACGCTTCAAAATAATAACACGAAACCGCACAGCCCATAGGCAAACATTTGTCAAAATAAAACTTCCCCTCAAATTGAAAACCTAACGAACAAAAACACTCCGGGTGAATAGGTAAGAGCCTAAACGCTGCCTCTATATCCACCTTGGCCAACAGAGCCCCTCTCCCCAAAACTCTAACCAATTTCAAAGCATCCTCAAACGAAGTATAATGCACCGGATACTCGAATTTCTTAACCTCATCATTTAGCGAATTACCCTTAGGATAAGACAGGTGATGAATAAGCCTAAATGCACCTGTCTGCTTTTTGGGCACCAGACCTAAAGGAGATAACCTAAAGTTAACGAATGGTGGCTCAGCAAATGGACCCTCAAACCTACCCAAACTTAACTCTTTCTGAATCTTCTCCTTAGCTACCTCCCTATTATCCTCCAGAGTCTTCAAATTCCTAACAAACACACATTTCTCACCTTCAAAAACTGGCACCTTAAAACCCTCTGAAAAACCTAGCCTCAACAACTCAGCCTTCTGCCTGCTTGGGTACTGATCTAAAAAGGGGAGCATTCTTTGCCACTTCACTGGCGTCTCCGCCTTTCTGAACCTGATACTTTGCCTGGTTCCTTCGAAAACACCGTATTGCCGGGTGATTACCCGCACAAATTGTACACTCATGTTTGAATTTACACGAATTGGGCCATTTACACTGTGTGTCATTAAATGCCCAACACACTCCTTTCACCCGCTGCTGACTTAAAACATTCTGAGACCTTACAGGCGCTGTCGTTCTCTGAGGCAGCATAGTACTGATCCACGTACCCACATCCTTCATACCCCAATCTAAATTTTTGTGCGCGGATAACTTTTGCCTAAACACCTCATCATAATTGAACCAGGCCAATCCACCGAAATTCTTGTAAGCTTCTAAAACTGACTCCAAGTGATGAAACAAACCAGAACTCTTATCGCTATGCTTTTCGCAATAAACACTGGCATAAATGCAGAACGCTTGCAACCAATTATTGAAAGACCTAGCCACCGGTCTACGCCTGTCATCCTCTTTATCATGCTTAGACAGAAATTCTTTTGAAGCGGGCAATAAAGACAGTATATCAACATACTCATTGCCCCAAATCTTTTCTTTTACGGTACTACTCAAATGAAAACCCAAAGCCGAAATTTCACATGACATAGATTCTTTCATACATGCTTCATTTATCACATTCCTCTTCTGCATATTAACCGACTTATCCCAAGCCTGAGCTGGACTAGCACCCTGCAATTCCTTTAAACAACCCATTTAAGAACCCACTAGCTCATTCAATTTATTAAAATTCCCATCAATGTACTCACCCCTGCTAGCCCCAGCTCTGCCTCTCTCCTGTTCGTCCATATTCTGCACTCCTTGCTGCTGTCCAGAACCCGGTGCTGCCATCCTGCGATGCCCATAACGGTCCTGGCAGCCTCCTTCCTCTTCTTCATTCCTCTGGAGCATCTGCTGCTTCACCCCTATACCTCCACTACTTGGAGAACGAGGCAGGGGCCGCTTTTTACTGGGAACCGGCTTCTTACCACGGCTCCCTTGTTCTTCATCCTCTGCAGACTTCATGCATTTTCTTCTGGAAGAACGCCTCGCCGCTCCTGACGAAAATTGCGCCGCTCCAGACACTTCTCTTGAGGTACCGGCCACCTCTCGTGATGTACCGGCCACCTCTCGCGATGTACCGGCCACCTCTCGCGGCAAGCCGGCAAAATCCCGCGATGACACCGCCAAATCTCGTGATGACGCGGTCAAATCCCGCGATGATCCGGCAAAGTCCCTGAATGACTCCTCAAACGCCGACTGGACCGCCAACGGAGTTGCAGCATTCTCAAACTCTGCCTCCGTGACGATCTCCTGCTCACTCCCCAGCCAGTCTTGATTGAAGTCTTCATCCAGATGGGCGCCGATACAGCTCTGCAGCCACGCTTCTCCTCCCTTCGCCAATGCCTTCTCCCGGAGCTTTTCAAGAAGAAGTTCCATCTTCGCCCGCGGCTCTCCTGCACCACCGAAATACCAGCCTTTACAGGTAAGTATTCACAGCTTAGCAGTTCGCCTTGTGGCATGACTGCTAGCGCTCCCACAGCTCCTATTTATAGCGCAAATTCGCGCCTTTTTGCGCAGCGCGAGGCGAGGCAAAGGTGGCGAATCACTAAGCGGCACGCGCACATCCAGCAATTTCCAAGTTACATCACCCAGGCTATTTTTTTTTTATTTTTTTTTCTAACTTCTGACCTGAACTTTTGACCCTGCCTATTAAATCAATAGCTGACCTCTAGATGAACCCAACCTCCTATCCCCACAACTACATGCCGCCCCGCGCTATTTAGGCGGCAGGGCTCTTCATTTCTTTCCAACGGACCCGACGATCCAAGCCGAGGAAGTTGGGTTTAGGAGTTCAGGTTCTGCCGTTCTTCGAGGGGTTAAATAAGACGGCGCCCCCCCCCCGGGGGTTTAATAAACTGGGGCAGCAGATAAGGTTCTTCTGCAGACAGAACAAAAGCGATGTTTGTCAGCCGCAGCTTTCTGAAGATCATTAAACCAAAGGAAGCCTCTGCCTAAACCGTGCTCAAGCTTCCCGTGTGGCCGCCGGCGCACCGACGGGAAGGGCCAGGACTAGAATAAGGCGACACCAAGGAGTGTGTGTACCTGCCGACTTTCCTCCAAATGTCCGTAAAGTGTCGAATACTTACTGCGTATCGCCCTGTACGGACGCCGAGGGGAAACGGCTCTGCATGAAAGGGTTTTAAACGGCATTTACCTTCTAAACGCGGTGAAGAAGCAGCCTTCTGTGTGTCCATCCGCCGAGACACTAACGTGCCGAGTGATTCTAGAAATACGCTGCTTCTCCCGAAAATATTCTGTATTAACGAGGAAATCCCCAGAAAAAACGCAGAGACGAGAAACCATTCTTTCCGTTTTCTGCAGAACGGAGTAAATTCTCACATTTCATTAAATCGCATGAAACGAGATTCCCAACAGCGCCACGACTCGGATCCTGAGCCGTTCTATCCGACTCCTTACACAGCCTGCGCTAAACAATAGAACAGCTCGGTCTTAATAACCCCGCTGGACACACAGACAAGTGAAAGTCCATAGAGGGACAGACTTCACTGGATAAGCAGATTTGTGACATCGCCGGGACCTGCAATCCTGCATCACCCAAATGCCCGGCGGGTCACAGCCCCCGGCACAGGGAGGGCCAGATGCCCGGCGGATCACAGCCCCCCGGCACAGGGAGGGCCGGTACGGTTTATGGTTATTCCATATTTCCCGATCACCGGCACAGAATACAAAGAAATATCGTGACGCAGAAACACATCGGAGCCTCTCAGCCTCTCGCGCTAATAGCCCAGGCTTAATGCACAGATATGATTTATACAGGTTTAGGAGCTTCCTGCGGGATAACGTCCTCATCTCATTCTGTACATAGGGGGTGTATTTGCGAGCACAGAAGCTTACACTTCAATCCCCTGATGCCTGCCCTTCAGAATACAGAGTGACATCAGGGGTTAACAAACAGCTTTAGTGACTACACCCCACAAGGAAGGTTTTGGACATTTCTTTACGTTACGATGTATTATGAAGCGCTCGCCCCTGTGAGCTTCCCCTGAAAAGGGAACTGAGCGGGCCCTGCACAATGTATAGTAAAATCAGGAGCAACGCTCAAGCAATCTGTCCGCAGAGGTTTACAGGAGAGTTGAGCCCCCAATCCCATCACTCCAAGCATTATAAAGGGCCGGCCCCGGTGAGCTCTTCCTGCCAGCGCCGGACCGTACGATGCATAGCGGAGTCAGGGAAGTGAAAGGCTCTCCTTTCCCGGAACCTCCGGTGTCGCCGAACAATCCACAGATAACGGGAAGATTTCTTACTCAGTCACACCGATTAAACTACGCATTATGCAGGGCCTGCGGGGTTCTCTTTGCAGGAGAAGCTCGCTTGAGACGGCCGTTCATAATCCAGAGTAATATCAGCAAGTTGAAAATCTTCCACCCCCAGCATAATGCATACACACTGCCCTGTCATATGTATAAATAATAGCCTTCTAAAAGAAGAGACTCCGAAGTTATGCAAGAAGTTTTACTTTATTGAGAGGGTGATAAGTGGAACAGCCTCCCAGCAGAAGTTGTAGAGGTTATACAGTGAGGGGATGTAAACATGCAGGGGACGGGGATACGGGGCCCCAAATCTGATTGGTTAATGTTGGAGTGGTTACAGCAGCAATAACGAGTGAGTAGACATGGGAACGGGGCTGATCTGCCGGGAAATTCTCGGTTTCAATAAGAAGCTGGAATCCAGCAGGACTCACGGAGCGACTCGTCGTACAAACAGAATTTAATGGCACATCGGAGCCATTCGGCCCCCGGCTAGTCGCCCATTATTCCTGCTGTAACATGTGACATTAATCAGTCAGATTCGGGGCCCCGTATCCCTGTCCCCTGCATGTTTACATCCCCTCGCAGGTATAACCTCTAATGAGAAATCGGGTGGTAGATAAGTGGAACAGCCTGCCAGCAGAAGCGTATTACATTCTCTCACTGTATTTGCCACTACCACTCCTGCTGGGAGGCAGTTCCATTTTTCTACCACCTTCTCTGTAACGTAAAGAAAAAAAACTTATTGCATTATTTCTGAGCCTCTAGTTTTATTTTATACATATGACAGGGGAGTGTATATGAAATTTTCTTCCCTGTCTCTGAGAGCCGTCCGGCCATCTGCAAACACTCAGTCGTTGGGCTTGTCTTATATTCAGGAGCCGTATATACACATCCCCTCACTGTATCATTGGGGAGGAAGGAAAGGGTGTGCACTGGTGTTAACATGGAACTCTTACCTACTTTTATCGGGGTCACGTGATCCTGAGGCTGCTTGCATGGTGTGTGAACAGCTTGAGAGAAAGCTGCTGGAGAGGTAAGCAGGGTGGGCGGGAGGTGTGATGTGTATACAGAGGCGTATCTACTGAAAATAGCACCTATGGCAAGCACTGAAATTGCGCCCCTGTCCAAATTTCTAAAACCCATTTACTAGCCCCTGCTGCCTATATATATATTAGACCCTGCTGCCGATAGCAGGTATAGATCAACACACAAACCCAGATCGATTGAAATTCACTTGTGATCTCAGCACTGAAGGTATATATAAAATAAACAGAATCAGACATACAAATCCTGTATTTGCAGGTATACAATAATATATGAAACGTAGCATCGCGGGTATAGATCAAATACATACATGGAAACAGCATTGCAGGTATTAATCAACTGAATAAGACATATTAACCCTGTATTTGCAGGTACACATAAATAATGTATGGAAACATAGCATAGCACATATGGATCTACAGAATAACACAAAAACCCAGCTTTGCAGGTAAAGATCAATTGGAATTCACATAAAAACACGGCATTAAAGGTATATTTAAAACCTGGCGTCCACACTGCCCACATAGAACCTGACCAGCACCCAGATAACACACATAAGATTTGCAATCTTTGTCCCCAAACAGTCCAGCCTGTGCCATCTTGGTCCCCAAGGCTCAAACCTACGGCTAGTGCCATCTTTGCCCTTCCACAATTATACATCTATGATACACAAACATATCATATCATGGGGCACAGTGGCATATAGGGGGTATAAGGCATTTCTGGGGCATATGTGCATAACTGGGGGGCAGGTTGGAAAATAAAAGGAAATAAAAACAAAATAATTTTCTCAATCATATATTTAAAAAAAAAATAGTTTACATTTACATGCTCTGAAAAATACCCCTTATAATTGGGGTTGTCTTATAATCAGACCTCAGGAGTCCTGGATGCTCCTGTCTTAGCCCCCCATTTAACCCCCCCCCAAACTTACCGCTGCTTCCGACTCCCTGCTGTGTAGTCGGGGCAGCGGGTGGACTTCTACGCGATTCGCAACTTCTGCTGCAGCCGGAAGGAGGTGCAGTTGGCAGCCGGGGTTGTCTACGTCCATCGTGCAGACCTTCCCCGGCTGTCAGTGAGGAGAGTTCTGGGGCAGGTAATTCTCTCTAATAGTCGGGGGAGGTCTGCGCTATGGACGCAGACAACCCCCGCTGCTAACCGCATCTCCTTCCGGCTGCAGCGGAAGTTGCGAATTGCGTAGACGTCTACCCGCTGCCGCGACTACACAGCAGGGAATCGGAAGCACCGTTAAGTGTGTGTGTGTGGGGGGGGGTTAAATGGGGGGCATAAAGCATTTCTGTAGGCAGAGTGCTCTATGATGCCTTTAACCCCCTTAATGCCTCTCTGCCTCCAGAGATGCCTTTTAACCCTCTATACACCACTCTGCCTCCTGAAATACCTTATACCTCCCTATATGCCACTCTGCCCCATAATATGCCTTTCAACCCCCTAAATGCCAGAGTGGCATATAGGGGTATAAGGCATTTCTGGAGGAAGAGTGGCACATAAGGGGTCAAAAGGCATTTCATGGGGCACAGTAGCATATAGAGGGTTAAAAGGCATATCATGGGGCACAGTGGCATTTGGAGGCTTAAAAGGCATATCATGGGCCACAGTGTCATATAGGAGTGGCAAGCCTGGGGGCAGATGTTCATAACTGGAGGGCAGGTTGGAAAATAAAAGGAAATAAAAACAAAAAAAATATTTTTCTCAAACATAGATTTTATTGAAAAAAAAAAGGTTTACATAGTTTACATGAATTAACATTTACTAGGAAAACTTTTTTCCTACAGGGTCGTCTTACATTCAGGCTTTTTCTTTTTTTCCTAAACTAATATTCAGATTTTGGGGGGTCATCTTATAATCGAGCAAATACGGCAATATGTCATTTTTTTAAGCATGGTTAACTTTATAGCACTTTGAATTTAATGATGTTTTAAAGTTTATTTCAGTTATAAAGCCTGAGTGACTGATGTATTTCTACACATCAGATAATAGACTGCTTCCCAGGATTGGGCCTTCTTGGACCAATGAGAAAAGGGGGATAGGATGGTTGGCCTATGCAGGGATGCTTTGATTCCTTCTCATTCATTGGTCATGTTTACAGCCATGTAGAAGGTATATAAGCAGAGGTGGAAGTTTCTAGTAGCTTCCTCTACAACCAGGATCCGGCAGAGAGTAGTTCTCGGGTCTGAAGATTTGAATGGCTACTGAGGACTTACACAGCCCCTGATTTAGTTGCTGCGCAGCAGGACATGGACGCTGTTCTGGATTCCTGTCAGAAGTGAAGAGAACGCATGTTGCACTTACATGGGCTTCATGATCCGGTACAGCAGATGCTACCAGGGCTGAGTGGTGATGCCAGGAAAAACCAGTAAGCACAGGATGCCACGCGGAGCCTTCTTCAAGTGGAAACGGGTCCAGGAGGAGCCCATCTTATCCTCTTATAACCAACAGAAACACACCGGGGAGGCCGGCTTCCATGGGAGCTTCCTGGCAGCGAGGGCGCAGTAAGTATTTGTAAGATGTCCAGAGATGCTAAAAAAGGGGTAAAGTTTAAAGAATAATGCAGTAAGGGGTCTTTCCCAGTTTTAGGTCATGTGTATGTATGTATATATGTGTATGTGCAGATGTATGTATACAGGTGGGTATGTTTATATGCTTACGTATGTATACAAGTGGGTATATGTTTTATGTACATATGTATACAGGTGGGTATGTCTATATGTTTATGTGCATATGTATGTATACAGGTGGGTATGTGCATATGTATATATATGCAGGTGGGTATGTGCATATGTTTATCTGCATATGTATGTATACAGGTGGGTTTGTCTGTTTATGTGCGTATGTATACAGGTGGGTATGTCTATATGTTTATGTGCATATGTATGTATACAGGTGGGTATGTGCATATGTTTATCTGCATATGTATGTATACAGGTGGGTATGTCTGTTTATGTGCGTATGTATACAGGTGGGTATGTGTGTATGTTATGTTGCATATAGAGGGCTAAAAGGCATATCATGGGGCACAGTGACATATAGGAGTGGGAAGCCTGGTTGCAGATGTGCATAACGGGGCGGGTTGAAAAATAAAAGGAAATAAAAACAAAATTTTTTTCTCAATCATAGATTTTATTAAAAGAAATAGTTTACATGAATTGACATTTACTAGGAACACTTTTTTCCTACAGGGTCATCTTACATTCAGCCTTTTTCTTTTTTCCTAAACTAATATTCAGATTTTGGGGGGGTCATCTTATAATCGAGCAAATATGGTAATATGTCATTTTTTTAAGCATGGTTAACTTTATAGCACTTTGAATTTAATGATGTTTTAAAGTTTATTTCAGTTATAAAGCCTGAGTGACTGATGTATTTCTGTGTATTTCTACTTCCCAGGATTGGGCCTTCTTGGACCAATGAGAAAAGGGGGATAGGATGGTTGGCCTATGCAGGGATGCTTTGATTCCTTCTCATTCATTGGTCATGTTTACAGCCATGTAGAAGGTATATAAGCAGAGGTGGAAGTTTCTAGTAGCTTCCTCTTCAACCAGGATCCGGCAGGGAGGAGGTCTGAAGATTTGAATGGCTACTGAGGACTTACACAGCCCCTGATTTAGTTGCTGTCAGAAGTAAAGAGAACGCATGTCGCACTTACATGGGCTTCATAATCCGGTACAGCAGATGCTACCAGGGCTGAGTGGTGATGCCAGGAAAAACCAGTAAGCGCAGGATGCCACGCGGAGCCTTTTTCAAGTGGAAACGGGTCGAGGAGGAGCCCATCTTATCCTCTTATAACCAACAGAAACACACCGGGGAGGCCGGCTTCCATGGGAGCTTCCTGGCAGCGAGGGCGCAGTAAGTATTTGTAAGATGTCCAGAGATGCTAAAAAAGAGGTAAAGTTTAAAGCCTAATGCAGTAAGGAGTCTTTCCCAGTTTTAGGTAATGTGTATGTATGTATATATGTGATTGTGCATATGTATGTTTATTGGTGGGTATGTTTGTGCATATGTATGTATTCATGTGGGTATGTTTATGTATACATGTGTGTATGTTTATGTGCATATGTATGTATACAGGTGGGTTTGTGTATATGTGCATATGTATGTATACAGGTGGGTATGTCTATGTTTATGTGCATATGTATGCATACAGGTGGGTATGTGTATAAGTTTACATGCATATGCATGTATGCGTGCATATGCATGTATACATGTGGGTATGTGTATGTTTACGTGCATAAGTGTGGTGTGTGTTTATGTGCATATGTATGTATACATGTGTGTGTGTTTATGTGCATATGTACGTATACAGGTGGGTTTGTGTATATGTGCATATGTATGTATACAGGTGGGTATGAGCATATGTATGTATACAGGTGGGTATGTGTATATGTTTACGTGCATATGCATGTATACATGTGGGTGTGTATGTTTACGTGCATATGTATGTATACAGGTGGTGTGTGTTTATGTGCATATGTATGTATACATGTGTGTGTGTGTTTATGTGCATATGTATGTATACAGGTGGGTTTGTGTATATGTGCATATGTATGTATACAGGTGGGTATCTGCATATGTATGGATACATGTGGGTATGTGTATGTTTACGTGCATATGCATGTATACATGTGGGTGTGTATGTTTACGTGCATATGTATGTATACAGGTGGTGTGTGTGTGTTTATGTGCATATGTATGTATACATGTGTGTATGTTTACGTGCATGTATGTATGTATACAGGTGGGTATGTGTATATGTTTACGTGCATATGCATGTATACATGTGGGTATGTGTATGTTTACGTGCATATGTATGTATACATGTGTGTGTGTGTGTTTATGTGCATATGTATGTATACAGGTGGGTTTGTGTATATGTGCATATGTATGTATACATGTGGGTATGTGCATATGTATGTATACAGGTGGGTATGTCTATGTGTTTACGTGCATATGTATGTATACAGGTGGGTTTGTGTATATGTGCATGTATACATGTGGGTATGTGTATATGTTTACGTGCATATGCATGTATACATGTGTGTATGTGTATGTTTACGTGCATATGTATGTATACAGGTGGTGTGTGTTTATGTGCATATGTATGTATACAGGTGGGTTTGTGTATATGTGCATATGTGTGTATACAGGTGGTGTGTGTTTATGTGCATATGTATGTATCCATGTGGGTATGTCTATATGTTTATGTGCATATGTATGTATACATGTGGTTATGTGTATATGTTTATGTGCATATGTATGTATACATGTGGTTATGTGTATATGTTTACGTGCAAATGTATGTATCTATGTGAATGTGCATATGTATGTTTATTGGTGGGTATGTTCAGGGCCGGCCCAAGACTTAATGCCGCCTGGGGCGAAGTTTAAAATGAAGCCCCCCCCCCACCGACGCCGGGGGGGCACCATTTTAAACTTCGCCGACGCCATTATCTACCCTAACCCCCCCTGTTTAAAGGTACTTAACTTTAAACAGTCATGCGGCGAGTCTCCCTGCTCTGCCACGGTGCCGGCTTGTAATGCTGAGCGCCGGAAATTGACGTCACTTCCGGTGCTCGGCATTACAAACCGGCACCGAGACCGAACAGGGAGACTCGCCGCAGAGGAGAGAGAGAAGCGCCGAGCGGGTAAGCGAAAACCACTCGGCGCCCCTCTCTCTCCTCCGCTTAAAAAAAAACCGCTAAAGTGCCGCCCCTTCAAAAGTGCCGCCTGGAGCAATTGCCCCAGTCGGCTCCATTGTAGGGCCGGCCCTGGGTATGTTTGTGCATATGTATGTATACAGATGGGTATGTGCATACGTATGTATACATGTGGGTATGTGTATCTTTACGTGCATATATGTATGTATACAGGTGAGTATGTGTATATGTTTACGTGCATATGCATGTATACATGTGGGTATGTGTATGTTTACGTGCATATGCATGTATACATGTGGGTATGTGTATGTTTACGTGCATATGCATGTATACATGTGGGTGTGTATGTTTATGTGCATATGTATGTATACATGTGTGTGTGTTTCTGTGCATATGTATGTATACATGTGTGTATGTTTATGTGCATATGTATGTATACAGGTGGGTTTGTGTATATGTGCATATGTATGTATACAGGTGGGTAGGTGCATATGTATGTATACATGTGGGTATGTGTATATGTTTACGTGCATATGTATGTATACAGGTGGGTATGTGCATATGTTTATGTGCATATGTATGTATACAGGTGGGTATGTGCATATGTATGTATACAGGTGGGTATGTCTATATGTTTACGTGCATATGTATGTATACAGGTGGGTTTGTGTATATGTGCATATGTATGTATACATATGGGTATGTGTATGTTTACGTGCATATATGTATGTACACAGGTGGGTATGTGTATATGTTTACGTGCATATGCATGTATACATGTGGGTATGTGTATGTTTACGTGCATATGTATGTATACAGGTGGGTATGTGCATATGTATGTATACATGTGGGTATGTCTATATGTTTATGTGCATATGTATGTATCTATGTGAATGTGCATATGTATGTTTATTGGTGGGTATGTTTGTGCATATGTTTGTATACATGTGGGTATGTTTATGTATACATGTGTGTATGTTTATGTGCATATGTATGTATACGGGTGGGTTTGTGTATATGCATATGTATGTATACAGGTGGGTATGTCTATGTTTATGTGCATATGTATGCGTACAGGTGGGTATGTGTATATGTTTACGTGCATATGCATGTATACATGTGGGTATGTGTATGTTTATGTGCATATGTATGTATACAGGTGGGTTTGTGTATATGTGGATATGTATGTATACAGGTGGGTATGTGCATATGTATGTATACATGTGGGTATGTGTATGTTTACGTGCATATATGTATATATACAGGTGGGTATGTTTATGTATACATGTGTGTATGTTTATGTGCATATGTATTTATACAGGTGGGTTTGTGTATATGTGCATATGTATGTATACATGTGGGTATGTCTATGTTTATATGCATATGTATGCATACATGTGGGTATGTGTATGTTTACGTGCATATGTATGTATACAGGTGATGTGTGTTTATGTGCATATGTATGTATACATGTGTGTGTGTTTATGTGCATATGTATGTATACAGGTGGGTTTGTGTATATGTGCATATGTATGTATACAGATGGGTATGTGCATATGTATGTATACATGTGGGTATGTGTATGTTTACATGCATACATGTATGTATACATGTGGGTGTGTATGTTTACGTGCATACATGTATGTATACAGGTGGTGTGTGTTTATGTGCATATGTATGTATACAGGTGGGTTTGTGTATATGTGCATATGTATGTATACAGGTGGGTATCTGCATATGTATGTATACATGTGGGTATGTGTATGTTTACGTGCATATATGTATGTATACATGTGGGTATGTGTATGTTTACGTGCATATGCATGTATACATGTGGGTGTGTATGTTTACGTGCATATGTATGTATACAGGTGGTGTGTGTGTTTATGTGCATATGTATGTATACATGTGTGTATGTTTACATGTATGTATGTATACAGGTGGGTATGTGTACATGTTTACGTGCATATGCATGTATACATGTGGGTATGTGTATGTTTACGTGCATATGTATGTATACAGGTGGTGTGTGTTTATGTGCATATGTATGTATACATGTGTGTGTGTGTTTATGTGCATATGTATGTATACAGGTGCGTTTGTGTATATGTGCATATGTATGTATACAGGTGGGTAGGTGCATATGTTTATGTGCTTATGTATGTATACAGGTGGGTATGTCTATATGTTTACGTGCATATGTATGTATACAGGTGGGTTTGTGTATATGTGCATATGTATGTATACATGTGGGTATGTGTATGTTTACGTGCATATATGTATGTATACAGGTGGGTATGTGTATATGTTTATGTGCATATGCATGTATACATGTGGGTATGTGTATGTTTACGTGCATATGTATGTATACAGGTGGTGTGTGTTTATGTGCATATGTATGTATATAGGTGGGTATGTGCATATGTTTATGTGCATATGTATGTATACAGGTGGTGTGTGTTTATGTGCATATGTATGTATACAGGTGGGTTTGTGTATATGTGCATATGTATGTATACAGGTGGGTATGTGCATATGTTTATGTGCATATGTATGTATACAGGTGGTGTGTGTTTATGTGCATATGTATGTATACAGGTGGTTTTGTGTATATGTGCATATGTATGTATACAGGTGGGTATGTGCATATGTATGTATACATGTGGTTATGTGTATATGTTTATGTGCATATGTATGTATACACGTGGTTATGTGTATATGTTTACGTGCATATGTATGTATACAGGTGGGTATGTGCATATGTTTATGTGCATATGTATGTATACAGGTGGTGTGTGTTTATGTGCATATGTATGTGTACAGGTGGGTTTGTGTATATGTGCATATGTATGTATACAGGTGGGTATGTGCATATGTATGTATACATGTGGGTATGTCTATATGTTTATGTGCATATGTATGTATACAGGTGGGTATGTGCATATGTTTATGTGCATATGTATGTATACAGGTGGGTATGTGTTTATGTGCATATGTATGTATACAGGTGGGTATGTGTATGTGCATATGTATGTATCCAGGTGGGTATGTGTATGTGCGTATGTATGTATACAGGTGGGTATGTGTTTATGTGCATATGTATGTATACAGGTGGGTGTGTATGTTTACGTGCATATGTATGTATACAGGTGGGTGTGTGTGTTTATGTGCATATGTATGTATACAGGTGGTGTGTGTTTATGTGCATATGTATGTGTACAGGTGGGTTTGTGTATATGTGCATATGTATGTATACAGGTGGGTATGTGCATATTTATGTATACATGTGGGTATGTCTATATGTTTATGTGCATATGTATGTATACATATAAAAATCCATTTCTGTAAGATTAAGCCAGGCTTTAAGGGACTTGTCTTATTTGTGGTTGGAACTGAAATGATTTAGACCCCGCCCACTTGATGCAGCCACGCCCACTATTGCATCATCAGCCTCTGTGATGTCATCATAGGAGGTTATATAAAGCAGGTGAAACTCAGACACTTCTCATTGCTCAGCAGAGCAGGCGAGTGAGAAGATGTGAGATACTCTTCTGATAATCGTGGGGTGCCTCTGCACCTTCATGATGCTTTTATTACTTGTTGGATTAGGAAAACGTAGTGGAGGACGAAAGGCAAATGAAGCCGACCTCTACCTAGAGATAATGTTCGCAATCGAACGCACAAACCACACCATGTTCCAGATACAGACCATAACGGGTCAGTTTAATTTGATCAACGTACTGAGAGCAACTGCTACATTTGGAACGTTGGAACCAATGGAATGTTCTATCAGTTCTATCACCATAGCAACCATAGGAATGGTCTAAGCAGAAGAACCAAGTCAATGGTTGCCACGGTGATAAGATCAACATTGAAACTTTGCACCAAAAAGGAATCATTTTGTTTTCTGTGTATTCTGCGTGACTTTGGAAGCTAGAAATGAAACAGAACCGAAATATCCATTTATGAAATCTTACTTTTTACCTTTTGGAGGTTTTTTTTGAAACAAAAATCCATTTCAGCAAGATTAAGCCGGGCTTTAAGTGACTTACTTAAAATTGAAATTGATGTTTTAGCTAACTGAAGACTATTTAAAATTATGAAGCGTGGCAGTTAACGCCGTGATGACTCCATTAAAAACTATTTCAGCCAATCAAACATTTTCAGGGGGAGTCTTGTTTTTTTTCGAGAGGCTCCAACCGTTCCTTGGCCTCCCCTTATAGACTTTTTACGTAAAAAGTGTGTGTGTGTGTGTAACAGAACATATACATGTCACAAATTGCATGCATTCTTTTTTCCTTTTGCTACATCATACAGCATAATATACAGAATTATGCTTTTATTATTTTGCTACATTGTAGCGGTTAACAGGTGACTCTGTGAAGCCACAATGTTGAACAAATATGATACAAAGGGTCTCAAAGCAACGCATAGCGCATTTTGCTCTTTTAAATCTAATATTATAGAATCATGGAACCTGCCGACAGATCGGCCCCATTCGGCCCCCGTCTACTCGCCCGTTTCTCCTGCTGTAAAGACTCAAACCTTAATCAGTCGTTGGTCTTGTCTTAGATTCAGGAGCCGTATGTCTATCCCATGCATGTTTAATACCCTCACCTTAATAACATCACTCATCCTAGGATAACTTTTCACTTCCAGCATTATAGATATTACCTATTGCTACTTAGACTCAGGTATTGTCTTCTCCCATGTGCTCCTTTTTGTATTTACATAAAACATTTTCCCCAGTATGTCCCAATATCTAACAAATCAAGTTAAAAAAAGAAAGGAACAGAAACAAAATTTTCTTAAAAGGCCTTTATAAATGTATCCCATACATGTGTTTCTACATACATGTAGATTGAACATGAGGTCTATGTAGGTGACTGTACACAACATATGCCAGGGTCGGCACGCTTAGATGGTGGAATTAAATGCCATAGTAATATGAGGAAAAACTCAAATGGAGAAAATATATTTTATATTTATTTGAGGGACTTTGAGAGGTGAGATTGCACCTGTGACATGATCTTGACATGTTGGTAGTTACGCTGACAAGCTGCTCTACCACGCATGTATGGATATGTGGTTGGCCCTCCTGAGCCTGCTTTGCCAACGACTTGTCTCATTTGTGGTTGGAACTGAAATGATTTAGGCCCCGCCCACTTGATTCAGCCACGCCTATTATTGCATCATCTGCCTGTTTGTCTCGCTGGCTACACCATGGAGTCCAAGACCATCATCCTACACTGACCTCCCCCAGAGGATTTTCATGTTATCTGTAAACTGAACTTCCAATTTAACGTGTCAATAAAATTCTGTTAACATTTAGTATAGTTCATGCTGTTTATTTAAAAATATTATTATTTCCCACAAATAACGTATGATATTTAGCAATTATCAGTTAATGTTCTAAGATAACGGGTCAGTTTAATTTGATCAAGGGCAATATCAAGGTACTGAGAGCAACAGCTACATTTGGAACGTTGGAACCAATGGAATGTTCTATCAGGTCTATCACCATAGCAACCATAGGAATGGTCTAAGCAGAAGAACCAGGTCAATGGTTGCCATGGTGATAAGATCAACATTGAAACTTTGCACCAAAAAGGAATCATTTTGTTTTCCGTGTATTCTGCGCGACTTTTCAAGCCAGAAATGAAACAGAACCGAAATATCCATTTATGAAATATTACTTTTTACCTTTTGTTTGTTTTTTTATTAAACAAAAATCCATTTCTGTAAGATTAAGCCAGGCTTTAAGGGACTTGTCTCATTTGTGGTTGGAACTGAAATGATTTAGACCCCGCCCACCTGATGCAGCCACGCCCACTATTGCATCATCAGCCTCTGTGATGTCATCATAGGAGGTTATATAAAGCAGGTGAAACTCAGACACTTCTCATTGCTCAGCAGAGCAGGCGAGTGAGAAGATGTTAGATACTCTTCTGATAATCGTGGGGTGCCTCTGCACCTTCACGATGCTTTTATTACTTGTTGGATTAGGAAAACGTAGTGGAGGACGAAAGGCAAATGAAGCCGACCTCTACCTAGAGATTATGTTCGCAATCGAACGCACAAACCACACCATGTTCCAGATACAGACCATAATGGGTCAGTTTAATTTGATCAACGTACTGAGAGCAACTGCTACGTTTGGAACGTTGGAACCAATGGAATGTTCTATCAGTTCTATCACCATAGCAACCATAGGAATGGTCTAAGCAGAAGAACCAAGTCAATGGTTGCCACGGTGATAAGATCAACATTGAAACTTTGCACCAAAAAGGAATCATTTTGTTTTCTGTGTATTCTGCGCGACTTTGGAAGCTAGAAATGAAACAGAACCGAAATATCCATTTATGAAATCTTACTTTTTACCTTTTGGAGGTTTTTTTTGAAACAAAAATCCATTTCAGCAAGATGAAGCCGGGCTTTAAGTGACTTACTTAAAATTGAAATTGATGTTTTAGCTAACTGAAGACTATTTAAAATTATGAAGCGTGGCAGTTAACGCCGTGATGACTCCATTAAAAACTATTTCAGCCAATCAAACATTTTCAGGGGGAGTCTTGTTTTTTTCGAGAGGCTCCAACCGTTCCTTGGCCTCCCCTTATAGACTTTTTACGTAAAAAGTGTGTGTGTGTGTGTAACAGAACATATACATGTCACACATTGCATGCATTCTTTTTTCCTTTTGCTACATCATACAGCATAATATACAGAATTATGCTTTCATTATTTTGCTACATTGTAGCGGTTAACAGGTGACTCTGTGAAGCCACAATGTTGAACAAATATGATACAAAGGGTCTCAAAGCAACGCATAGCGCATTTTGCTCTTTTAAATCTAATATTATAGAATCATGGAACCTGCCGACAGATCGGCCCCATTCGGCCCCCGTCTACTCGCCCGTTTCTCCTGCTGTAAAGACTCAAACCTTAATCAGTCGTTGGTCTTGTCTTAGATTCAGGAGCCGTATGTCTATCCCATGCATGTTTAATACCCTCACCTTAATAACATCACTCATCCTAGGATAAGTTTTCACTTCCAGCATTATAGATATTACCTATTGCTACTTAGACTCAGGTATTGTCTTCTCCCATGTGCTCCTTTTTGTATTTACATAAAACATTTTCCCCAGTATGTCCCAATATCTAACAAATCAAGTTAAAAAAAGAAAGGAACAGAAACAAAATTTTCTTAAAAGGCCTTTATAAATGTATCCCATACATGTGTTTGTACATACATGTAGATTGAACATGAGGTCTATGTAGGTGACTGTACACAACATATGCCAGGGTCGGCACGCTTAGATGGTGGAATTAAATGCCATAGTAATATGAGGAAAAACTCAAATGGAGAAAATATATTTTATATTTATTTGAGGGACTTTGAGAGGTGAGATTGCACCTGTGACATGATCTTGACATGTTGGTAGTTACGCTGACAAGCTGCTTTACCACGTCTATGTATGGATATGTGGTTGGCCCTCCTGAGCCTGCTTTGCCAACGACTTGTCTCATTTGTGGTTGGAACTGAAATGATTTAGGCCCCGCCCACTTGATTCAGCCACGCCTATTATTGCATCATCTGCCTGTTTGTCTCGCTGGCTACACCATGGAGTCCAAGACCATCATCCTACACTGACCTCCACCAGAGGATTTTCATGTTATCTGTAAACTGAACTTCCAATTTAACGTGTCAATAAAATTCTGTTAACATTTAGTATAGTTCATGCTGTTTATTTAAAAATATTATTATTTCCCACAAATAACGTATGATATTTAGCAATTATCAGTTAATGTTCTAAGATAACGGGTCAGTTTAATTTGATCAAGGGCAATATCAACGTACTGAGAGCAACAGCTACATTTGGAACGTTGGAACCAATGGAATGTTCTATCAGGTCTATCACCATTGCAACCATAAGAATGATCTAAGCAGAACCAGGTCAATGGTTGCCATGGTGATAAGATCAACATTGAAACTTTGCACCAAAAAGGAATCATTTTGTTTTCCGTGTATTCTGCGCGACTTTTCAAGCCAGAAATGAAACAGAACCGAAATATCCATTTATGAAATATTACTTTTTACCTTTTGTTTTTTTTTTATTAAACAAAAATCCATTTCTGTAAGATTAAGCCAGGCTTTAAGGGACTTGTCTTATTTGTGGTTGGAACTGAAATGATTTAGACCCCGCCCACTTGATGCAGCCACGCCCACTATTGCATCATCAGCCTCTGTGATGTCATCATAGGAGGTTATATAAAGCAGGTGAAACTCAGACACTTCTCATTGCTCAGCAGAGCAGGCGAGTGAGAAGATGTGAGATACTCTTCTGATAATCGTGGGGTGCCTCTGCACCTTCACGATGCTTTTATTACTTGTTGGATTAGGAAAACGTAGTGGAGGACGAAAGGCAAATGAAGCCGACCTCTACCTTGAGATAATGTTCGCAATCGAACGCACAAACCACACCATGTTCCAGATACAGACCATAACGGGTCAGTTTAATTTGATCAACGTACTGAGAGCAACTGCTACATTTGGAACGTTGGAACCAATGGAATGTTCTATCAGTTCTATCACCATAGCAACCATAGGAATGGTCTAAGCAGAAGAACCAAGTCAATGGTTGCCACGGTGATAAGATCAACATTGAAACTTTGCACCAAAAAGGAATCATTTTGTTTTCTGTGTATTCTGCGCGACTTTGGAAGCTAGAAATGAAACAGAACCGAAATATCCATTTATGAAATCTTACTTTTTACCTTTTGGAGGTTTTTTTTTTTAAACAAAAATCCATTTCAGCAAGATTAAGCCGGGCTTTAAGTGACTTACTTAAAATTGAAATTGATGTTTTAGCTAACTGAAGACTATTTAAAATTATGAAGCGTGGCAGTTAACGCCGTGATGACTCCATTAAAAACTATTTCAGCCAATCAAACATTTTCAGGGGGAGTCTTGTTTTTTTCGAGAGGCTCCAACCGTTCCTTGGCCTCCCCTTATAGACTTTTTACGTAAAAAGTGTGTGTGTGTGTGTAACAGAACATATACACGTCACAAATTGCATGCATTCTTTTTTCCTTTTGCTACATCATACAGCATAATATACAGAATTATGCTTTCATTATTTTGCTACATTGTAGCGGTTAACAGGTGACTCTGTGAAGCCACAATGTTGAACAAATATGATACAAAGGGTCTCAAAGCAACGCATAGCGCATTTTGCTCTTTTAAATCTAATGTTATAGAATCATGGAACCTGCCGACAGATCAGCCCCATTCGGCCACCGTCTACTCGCCCGTTTCTCCTGCTGTAAAGACTCAAACCTTAATCAGTCGTTGGTCTTGTCTTAGATTCAGGAGCCGTATGTCTATCCCATGCATGTTTAATACCCTCACCTTAATAACATCACTCATCCTAGGATAACTTTTCTCTTCCAGCATTATAGATATTACCTATTGCTACTTAGACTCAGGTATTGTCTTCTCCCATGTGCTCCTTTTTGTATTTACATAAAACATTTTCCCCAGTATGTCCCAATATCTAACAAATCAAGTTAAAAAAAGAAAGGAACAGAAACAAAATTTTCTTAAAAGGCCTTTATAAATGTATCCCATACATGTGTTTGTACATACATGTAGATTGAACATGAGGTCTATGTAGGTGACTGTACACAACATATGCCAGGGTCGGCACGCTTAGATGGTGGAATTAAATGCCATAGTAATATGAGGAAAAACTCAAATGGAGAAAATATATTTTATATTTATTTGAGGGACTTTGAGAGGTGAGATTGCACCTGTGACATGATCTTGACATGTTGGTAGTTACGCTGACAAGCTGCTCTACCACGCATGTATGGATATGTGGTTGGCCCTCCTGAGCCTGCTTTGCCAACGACTTGTCTCATTTGTGGTTGGAACTGAAATGATTTAGGCCCCGCCCACTTGATTCAGCCACGCCTATTATTGCATCATCTGCCTGTTTGTCTCGCTGGCTACACCATGGAGTCCAAGACCATCATCCTACACTGACCTCCACCAGAGGATTTTCATGTTATCTGTAAACTGAACTTCCAATTTAACGTGTCAATAAAATTCTGTTAACATTTAGTATAGTTCATGCTGTTTATTTAAAAATATTATTATTTCCCACAAATAACGTATGATATTTAGCAATTATCAGTTAATGTTCTAAGATAACGGGTCAGTTTAATTTGATCAAGGGCAATATCAACGTACTGAGAGCAACAGCTACATTTGGAACGTTGGAACCAATGGAATGTTCTATCAGGTCTATCACCATAGCAACCATAGGAATGGTCTAAGCAGAAGAACCAGGTCAATGGTTGCCATGGTGATAAGATCAACATTGAAACTTTGCACCAAAAAGGAATCATTTTGTTTTCCGTGTATTCTGCGCGACTTTTCAAGCCAGAAATGAAACAGAACCGAAATATCCATTTATGAAATATTACTTTTTACCTTTTGTTTTTTTTTTTTATTAAACAAAAATCCATTTCTGTAAGATTAAGCCAGGCTTTAAGGGACTTGTCTCATTTGTGGTTGGAACTGAAATGATTTAGACCCCGCCCACTTGATGCAGCCACGCCCACTATTGCATCATCAGCCTCTGTGATGTCATCATAGGAGGTTATATAAAGCAGGTGAAACTCAGACACTTCTCATTGCTCAGCAGAGCAGGCGAGTGAGAAGACGTTAGATACTCTTCTGATAATCGTGGGGTGCCTCTGCACCTTCATGATGCTGTTATTACTTGTTGGATTAGGAAAACGTAGTGGAGGACGAAAGGCAAATGAAGCCGACCTCTACCTAGAGATTATGTTCGCAATCGAACGCACAAACCACACCATGTTCCAGATACAGACCATAACGGGTCAGTTTAATTTGATCAACGTACTGAGAGCAACTGCTACGTTTGGAACGTTGGAACCAATGGAATGTTCTATCAGTTCTATCACCATAGCAACCATAGGAATGGTCTAAGCAGAAGAACCAAGTCAATGGTTGCCACGGTGATAAGATCAACATTGAAACTTTGCACCAAAAAGGAATCATTTTGTTTTCTGTGTATTCTGCGCGACTTTGGAAGCTAGAAATGAAACAGAACCGAAATATCCATTTATGAAATCTTACTTTTTACCTTTTGGAGGTTTTTTTTTAAACAAAAATCCATTTCAGCAAGATTAAGCCGGGCTTTAAGTGACTTACTTAAAATTGAAATTGATGTTTTAGCTAACTGAAGACTATTTAAAATTATGAAGCGTGGCAGTTAACGCCGTGATGACTCCATTAAAAACTATTTCAGCCAATCAAACATTTTCAGGGGGAGTCTTGTTTTTTTCGAGAGGCTCCAACCGTTCCTTAGCCTCCCCTTATAGACTTTTTACGTAAAAAGTGTGTGTGTGTGTGTAACGGAACATATACATGTCACAAATTGCATGCATTCTTTTTTCCTTTTGCTACATCATACAGCATAATATACAGAATTATGCTTTCATTATTTTGCTACATTGTAGCGGTTAACAGGTGACTGTGAAGCCACAATGTTGAACAAATATGATACAAAGGGTCTCAAAGCAACGCATAGCGCATTTTGCTCTTTTAAATCTAATGTTATAGAATCATGGAACCTGCCGACAGATCGGCCCCATTCGGCCCCCGTCTACTCGCCCGTTTCTCCTGCTGTAAAGACTCAAACCTTAGTCAGTCGTTGGTCTTGTCTTAGATTCAGGAGCAGTATGTCTATCCCATGCATGTTTAATACCCTCACCTTAATAACATCACTCATCCTAGGATAACTTTTCACTTCCAGCATTATAGATATTACCTATTGCTACTTAGACTCAGGTATTGTCTTCTCCCATGTGCTCCTTTTTGTATTTACATAAAACATTTTCCCCAGTATGTCCCAATATCTAACAAATCAAGTTAAAAAAAGAAAGGAACAGAAACAAAATTTTCTTAAAAGGCCTTTATAAATGTATCCCATACCTGTGTTTGTACATACATGTAGATTGAACATGAGGTCTATGTAGGTGACTGTACACAACATATGCCAGGGTCGGCACGCTTAGATGGTGGAATTAAATGCCATAGTAATATGAGGAAAAACTCAAATGGAGAAAATATATTTTATATTTATTTGAGGGACTTTGAGAGGTGAGATTGCACCTGTGACATGATCTTGACATGTTGGTAGTTACGCTGACAAGCTGCTTTACCACGTATGTATGGATATGTGGTTGGCCCTCCTGAGCCTGCTTTGCCAACGACTTGTCTCATTTGTGGTTGGAACTGAAATGATTTAGGCCCCGCCCACTTGATTCAGCCACGCCTATTATTGCATCATCTGCCTCTTTGTCTCGCTGGCTACACCATGGAGTCCAAGACCATCATCCTACACTGACCTCCACCAGAGGATTTTCATGTTATCTGTAAACTGAACTTCCAATTTAACGTGTCAATAAAATTCTGTTAACATTTAGTATAGTTCATGCTGTTTATTTAAAAATATTATTGTTTCCCACAAATAACGTATGATATTTAGCAATTATCAGTTAATGTTCTAAGATAACGGGTCAGTTTAATTTGATCAAGGGCAATATCAACGTACTGAGAGCAACAGCTACATTTGGAACGTTGGAACCAATGGAATGTTCTATCAGGTCTATCACCATAGCAACCATAGGAATGGTCTAAGCAGAAGAACCAGGTCAATGGTTGCCATGGTGATAAGATCAACATTGAAACTTTGCACCAAAAAGGAATCATTTTGTTTTCCGTGTATTCTGCGCGAATTTTCAAGCCAGAAATGAAACAGAACCGAAATATCCATTTATGAAATATTACTTTTTGCCTTTTGTTTTTTTTTTTATTAAACAAAAATCCATTTCTGTAAGATTAAGCCAGGCTTTAAGGGACTTGTCTCATTTGTGGTTGGAACTGAAATGATTTAGACCCTGCCCACTTGATGCAGCCACGCCCACTATTGCATCATCAGCCTCTGTGATGTCATCATAGGAGGTTATATAAAGCAGGTGAAACTCAGACACTTCTCATTGCTCAGCAGAGCAGGCGAGTGAGAAGACGTTAGATACTCTTCTGATAATCGTGGGGTGCCTCTGCACCTTCATGATGCTGTTATTACTTGTTGGATTAGGAAAACGTAGTGGAGGACGAAAGGCAAATGAAGCCGACCTCTACCTAGAGATTATGTTCGCAATCGAACGCACAAACCACACCATGTTCCAGATACAGACCATAACGGGTCAGTTTAATTTGATCAACGTACTGAGAGCAACTGCTACGTTTGGAACGTTGGAACCAATGGAATGTTCTATCAGTTCTATCACCATAGCAACCATAGGAATGGTCTAAGCAGAAGAACCAAGTCAATGGTTGCCACGGTGATAAGATCAACATTGAAACTTTGCACCAAAAAGGAATCATTTTGTTTTCTGTGTATTCTGCGCGACTTTGGAAGCTAGAAATGAAACAGAACCGAAATATCCATTTATGAAATCTTACTTTTTACCTTTTGGAGGTTTTTTTTTAAACAAAAATCCATTTCAGCAAGATTAAGCCGGGCTTTAAGTGACTTACTTAAAATTGAAATTGATGTTTTAGCTAACTGAAGACTATTTAAAATTATGAAGCGTGGCAGTTAACGCCGTGATGACTCCATTAAAAACTATTTCAGCCAATCAAACATTTTCAGGGGGAGTCTTGTTTTTTTCGAGAGGCTCCAACCGTTCCTTGGCCTCCCCTTATAGACTTTTTACGTAAAATGTGTGTGTGTGTGTGTGTAACGGAACATATACACGTCACAAATTGCATGCATTCTTTTTTCCTTTTGCTACATCATACAGCATAATATACAGAATTATGCTTTCATTATTTTGCTACATTGTAGCGGTTAACAGGTGACTCTGTGAAGCCACAATGTTGAACAAATATGATACAAAGGGTCTCAAAGCAACGCATAGCGCATTTTGCTCTTTTAAATCTAATATTATAGAATCATGGAACCTGCCGACAGATCGGCCCCATTCGGCCCCCGTCTACTCGCCCGTTTCTCCTGCTGTAAAGACTCAAACCTTAATCAGTCGTTGGTCTTGTCTTAGATTCAGGAGCCGTATGTCTATCCCATGCATGTTTAATACCCTCACCTTAATAACATCACTCATCCTAGGATAACTTTTCACTTCCAGCATTATAGATATTACCTATTGCTACTTAGACTCAGGTATTGTCTTCTCCCATGTGCTCCTTTTTGTATTTACATAAAACATTTTCCCCAGTATGTCCCAATATCTAACAAATCAAGTTAAAAAAAGAAAGGAACAGAAACAAAATTTTCTTAAAAGGCCTTTATAAATGTATCCCATACATGTGTTTGTACATACATGTAGATTGAACATGAGGTCTATGTAGGTGACTGTACACAACATATGCCAGGGTCGGCACGCTTAGATGGTGGAATTAAATGCCATAGTAATATGAGGAAAAACTCAAATGGAGAAAATATATTTTATATTTATTTGAGGGACTTTGAGAGGTGAGATTGCACCTGTGACATGATCTTGACATGTTGGTAGTTACGCTGACAAGCTGCTCTACCACGCATGTATGGATATGTGGTTGGCCCTCCTGAGCCTGCTTTGCCAACGACTTGTCTCATTTGTGGTTGGAACTGAAATGATTTAGGCCCCGCCCACTTGATTCAGCCACGCCTATTATTGCATCATCTGCCTGTTTGTCTCGCTGGCTACACCATGGAGTCCAAGACCATCATCCTACACTGACCTCCCCCAGAGGATTTTCATGTTATCTGTAAACTGAACTTCCAATTTAACGTGTCAATAAAATTCTGTTAACATTTAGTATAGTTCATGCTGTTTATTTAAAAATATTATTATTTCCCACAAATAACGTATGATATTTAGCAATTATCAGTTAATGTTCTGAGATAACGGGTCAGTTTAATTTGATCAAGGGCAATATCAACGTACTGAGAGCAACAGCTACATTTGGAACGTTGGAACCAATGGAATGTTCTATCAGGTCTATCACCATAGCAACCATAGGAATGGTCTAAGCAGAAGAACCAGGTCAATGGTTGCCATGGTGATAAGATCAACATTGAAACTTTGCACCAAAAAGGAATCATTTTGTTTTCCGTGTATTCTGCGCGACTTTTCAAGCCAGAAATGAAACAGAACCGAAATATCCATTTATGAAATATTACTTTTTACCTTTTGTTTTTTTTTTATTAAACAAAAATCCATTTCTGTAAGATTAAGCCAGGCTTTAAGGGACTTGTCTTATTTGTGGTTGGAACTGAAATGATTTAGACCCCGCCCACTTGATGCAGCCACGCCCACTATTGCATCATCAGCCTCTGTGATGTCATCATAGGAGGTTATATAAAGCAGGTGAAACTCAGACACTTCTCATTGCTCAGCAGAGCAGGCGAGTGAGAAGATGTGAGATACTCTTCTGATAATCGTGGGGTGCCTCTGCACCTTCACGATGCTTTTATTACTTGTTGGATTAGGAAAACGTAGTGGAGGACGAAAGGCAAATGAAGCCGACCTCTACCTTGAGATAAAGTTCGCAATCGAACGCACAAACCACACCATGTTCCAGATACAGACCATAACGGGTCAGTTTAATTTGATCAAGGTACTGAGAGCAACTGCTACATTTGGAACGTTGGAACCAATGGAATGTTCTATCAGTTCTATCACCATAGCAACCATAGGAATGGTCTAAGCAGAAGAACCAAGTCAATGGTTGCCACGGTGATAAGATCAACATTGAAACTTTGCACCAAAAAGGAATCATTTTGTTTTCTGTGTATTCTGCGCGACTTTGGAAGCTAGAAATGAAACAGAACCGAAATATCCATTTATGAAATCTTACTTTTTACCTTTTGGAGGTTTTTTTTTTAAACAAAAATCCATTTCAGCAAGATTAAGCCGGGCTTTAAGTGACTTACTTAAAATTGAAATTGATGTTTTAGCTAACTGAAGACTATTTAAAATTATGAAGCGTGGCAGTTAACGCCGTGATGACTCCATTAAAAACTATTTCAGCCAATCAAACATTTTCAGGGGGAGTCTTGTTTTTTTCGAGAGGCTCCAACCGTTCCTTAGCCTCCCCTTATAGACTTTTTACGTAAAAAGTGTGTGTGTGTGTGTAACAGAACATATACACGTCACAAATTGCATGCATTCTTTTTTCCTTTTGCTACATCATACAGCATAATATACAGAATTATGCTTTCATTATTTTGCTACATTGTAGCGGTTAACAGGTGACTCTGTGAAGCCACAATGTTGAACAAATATGATACAAAGGGTCTCAAAGCAACGCATAGCGCATTTTGCTCTTTTAAATCTAATGTTATAGAATCATGGAACCTGCCGACAGATCAGCCCCATTCGGCCCCCGTCTACTCGCCCGTTTCTCCTGCTGTAAAGACTCAAACCTTAATCAGTCGTTGGTCTTGTCTTAGATTCAGGAGCCGTATGTCTATCCCATGCATGTTTAATACCCTCACCTTAATAACATCACTCATCCTAGGATAACTTTTCACTTCCAGCATTATAGATATTACCTATTGCTACTTAGACTCAGGTATTGTCTTCTCCCATGTGCTCCTTTTTGTATTTACATAAAACATTTTCCCCAGTATGTCCCAATATCTAACAAATCAAGTTAAAAAAAGAAAGGAACAGAAACAAAATTTTCTTAAAAGGCCTTTATAAATGTATCCCATACATGTGTTTGTACATACATGTAGATTGAACATGAGGTCTATGTAGGTGACTGTACACAACATATGCCAGGGTCGGCACGCTTAGATGGTGGAATTAAATGCCATAGTAATATGAGGAAAAACTCAAATGGAGAAAATATATTTTATATTTATTTGAGTGACTTTGAGAGGTGAGATTGCACCTGTGACATGATCTTGACATGTTGGTAGTTACGCTGACAAGCTGCTTTACCACGTATGTATGGATATGTGGTTGGCCCTCCTGAGCCTGCTTTGCCAACGACTTGTCTCATTTGTGGTTGGAACTGAAATGATTTAGGCCCCGCCCACTTGATTCAGCCACGCCTATTATTGCATCATCTGCCTGTTTGTCTCGCTGGCTACACCATGGAGTCCAAGACCATCATCCTACACTGACCTCCACCAGAGGATTTTCATGTTATCTGTAAACTGAACTTCCAATTTAACGTGTCAATAAAATTCTGTTAACATTTAGTATAGTTCATGCTGTTTATTTAAAAATATTATTATTTCCCACAAATAACGTATGATATTTAGCAATTATCAGTTAATGTTCTAAGATAACGGGTCAGTTTAATTTGATCAAGGGCAATATCAACGTACTGAGAGCAACAGCTACATTTGGAACGTTGGAACCAATGGAATGTTCTATCAGGTCTATCACCATAGCAACCATAGGAATGGTCTAAGCAGAAGAACCAGGTCAATGGTTGCCATGGTGATAAGATCAACATTGAAACTTTGCACCAAAAAGGAATCATTTTGTTTTCCGTGTATTCTGCGCGACTTTTCAAGCCAGAAATGAAACAGAACCGAAATATCCATTTATGAAATATTACTTTTTACCTTTTTTTTTTTTTTTTTATTAAACAAAAATCCATTTCTGTAAGATTAAGCCAGGCTTTAAGGGACTTGTCTCATTTGTGGTTGGAACTGAAATGATTTAGACCCCGCCCACTTGATGCAGCCATGCCCACTACTGCATCATCAGCCTCTGTGATGTCATCATAGGAGGTTATATAAAGCAGGTGAAACTCAGACACTTCTCATTGCTCAGCAGAGCAGGCGAGTGAGAAGATGTTAGATACTCTTCTGATAATCGTGGGGTGCCTCTGCACCTTCATGATGCTTTTATTACTTGTTGGATTAGGAAAACGTAGTGGAGGACGAAAGGCAAATGAAGCCGACCTCTACCTAGAGATTATGTTCGCAATCGAACGCACAAACCACACCATGTTCCAGATACAGACCATAACGGGTCAGTTTAATTTGATCAACGTACTGAGAGCAACTGCTACGTTTGGAACGTTGGAACCAATGGAATGTTCTATCAGTTCTATCACCATAGCAACCATAGGAATGGTCTAAGCAGAAGAACCAAGTCAATGGTTGCCACGGTGATAAGATCAACATTGAAACTTTGCACCAAAAAGGAATCATTTTGTTTTCTGTGTATTCTGCGCGACTTTGGAAGCTAGAAATGAAACAGAACCGAAATATCCATTTATGAAATCTTACTTTTTACCTTTTGGAGGTTTTTTTTTAAACAAAAATCCATTTCAGCAAGATTAAGCCGGGCTTTAAGTGACCTACTTAAAATTGAAATTGATGTTTTAGCTAACTGAAGACTATTTAAAATTATGAAGCGTGGCAGTTAACGCCGTGATGACTCCATTAAAAATTATTTCAGCCAATCAAACATTTTCAGGGGGAGTCTTGTTTTTTTCGAGAGGCTCCAACCGTTCCTTGGCCTCCCCTTATAGACTTTTTACGTAAAAAGTGTGTGTGTGTGTGTAACAGAACATATACACGTCACAAATTGCATGCATTCTTTTTTCCTTTTGCTACATCATACAGCATAATATACAGAATTATGCTTTCATTATTTTGCTACATTGTAGCGGTTAACAGGTGACTCTGTGAAGCCACAATGTTGAACAAATATGATACAAAGGGTCTCAAAGCAACGCATAGCGCATTTTGCTCTTTTAAATCTAATGTTATAGAATCATGGAACCTGCCGACAGATCAGCCCCATTCGGCCCCCGTCTACTCGCCCGTTTCTCCTGCTGTAAAGACTCAAACCTTAATCAGTCGTTGGTCTTGTCTTAGATTCAGGAGCCGTATGTCTATCCCATGCATGTTTAATACCCTCACCTTAATAACATCACTCATCCTAGGATAACTTTTCTCTTCCAGCATTATAGATATTACCTATTGCTACTTAGACTCAGGTATTGTCTTCTCCCATGTGCTCCTTTTTGTATTTACATAAAACATTTTCCCCAGTATGTCCCAATATCTAACAAATCAAGTTAAAAAAAGAAAGGAACAGAAACAAAATTTTCTTAAAAGGCCTTTATAAATGTATCCCATACATGTGTTTGTACATACATGTAGATTGAACATGAGGTCTATGTAGGTGACTGTACACAACATATGCCAGGGTCGGCACGCTTAGATGGTGGAATTAAATGCCATAGTAATATGAGGAAAAACTCAAATGGAGAAAATATATTTTATATTTATTTGAGGGACTTTGAGAGGTGAGATTGCACCTGTGACATGATCTTGACATGTTGGTAGTTACGCTGACAAGCTGCTCTACCACGCATGTATGGATATGTGGTTGGCCCTCCTGAGCCTGCTTTGCCAACGACTTGTCTCATTTGTGGTTGGAACTGAAATGATTTAGGCCCCGCCCACTTGATTCAGCCACGCCTATTATTGCATCATCTGCCTGTTTGTCTCGCTGGCTACACCATGGAGTCCAAGACCATCATCCTACACTGACCTCCACCAGAGGATTTTCATGTTATCTGTAAACTGAACTTCCAATTTAACGTGTCAATAAAATTCTGTTAACATTTAGTATAGTTCATGCTGTTTATTTAAAAATATTATTATTTCCCACAAATAACGTATGATATTTAGCAATTATCAGTTAATGTTCTAAGATAACGGGTCAGTTTAATTTGATCAAGGGCAATATCAACGTACTGAGAGCAACAGCTACATTTGGAACGTTGGAACCAATGGAATGTTCTATCAGGTCTATCACCATAGCAACCATAGGAATGGTCTAAGCAGAAGAACCAGGTCAATGGTTGCCATGGTGATAAGATCAACATTGAAACTTTGCACCAAAAAGGAATCATTTTGTTTTCCGTGTATTCTGCGCGACTTTTCAAGCCAGAAATGAAACAGAACCGAAATATCCATTTATGAAATATTACTTTTTACCTTTTGTTTTTTTTTTTTTATTAAACAAAAATCCATTTCTGTAAGATTAAGCCAGGCTTTAAGGGACTTGTCTCATTTGTGGTTGGAACTGAAATGATTTAGACCCTGCCCACTTGATGCAGCCACGCCCACTATTGCATCATCAGCCTCTGTGATGTCATCATAGGAGGTTATATAAAGCAGGTGAAACTCAGACACTTCTCATTGCTCAGCAGAGCAGGCGAGTGAGAAGATGTTAGATACTCTTCTGATAATCGTGGGGTGCCTCTGCACCTTCATGATGCTTTTATTACTTGTTGGATTAGGAAAACGTAGTGGAGGACGAAAGGCAAATGAAGCCGACCTCTACCTAGAGATTATGTTCGCAATCGAACGCACAAACCACACCATGTTCCAGATACAGACCATAACGGGTCAGTTTAATTTGATCAACGTACTGAGAGCAACTGCTACGTTTGGAACGTTGGAACCAATGGAATGTTCTATCAGTTCTATCACCATAGCAACCATAGGAATGGTCTAAGCAGAAGAACCAAGTCAATGGTTGCCACGGTGATAAGATCAACATTGAAACTTTGCACCAAAAAGGAATCATTTTGTTTTCTGTGTATTCTGCGCGACTTTGGAAGCTAGAAATGAAACAGAACCGAAATATCCATTTATGAAATCTTACTTTTTACCTTTTGGAGGTTTTTTTTTAAACAAAAATCCATTTCAGCAAGATTAAGCCGGGCTTTAAGTGACTTACTTAAAATTGAAATTGATGTTTTAGCTAACTGAAGACTATTTAAAATTATGAAGCGTGGCAGTTAACGCCGTGATGACTCCATTAAAAACTATTTCAGCCAATCAAACATTTTCAGGGGGAGTCTTGTTTTTTTCGAGAGGCTCCAACCGTTCCTTAGCCTCCCCTTATAGACTTTTTTACGTAAAAAGTGTGTGTGTGTGTGTAACGGAACATATACATGTCACAAATTGCATGCATTCTTTTTTCCTTTTGCTACATCATACAGCATAATATACAGAATTATGCTTTCATTATTTTGCTACATTGTAGCGGTTAACAGGTGACTGTGAAGCCACAAGGTTGAACAAATATGATACAAAGGGTCTCAAAGCAACGCATAGCGCATTTTGCTCTTTTAAATCTAATGTTATAGAATCATGGAACCTGCCGACAGATCGGCCCCATTCGGCCCCCGTCTACTCGCCCGTTTCTCCTGCTGTAAAGACTCAAACCTTAGTCAGTCGTTGGTCTTGTCTTAGATTCAGGAGCCGTATGTCTATCCCATGCATGTTTAATACCCTCACCTTAATAACATCACTCATCCTAGGATAACTTTTCACTTCCAGCATTATAGATATTACCTATTGCTACTTAGACTCAGGTATTGTCTTCTCCCATGTGCTCCTTTTTGTATTTACATAAAACATTTTCCCCAGTATGTCCCAATATCTAACAAATCAAGTTAAAAAAAGAAAGGAACAGAAACAAAATTTTCTTAAAAGGCCTTTATAAATGTATCCCATACATGTGTTTGTACATACATGTAGATTGAACATGAGGTCTATGTAGGTGACTGTACACAACATATGCCAGGGTCGGCACGCTTAGATGGTGGAATTAAATGCCATAGTAATATGAGGAAAAACTCAAATGGAGAAAATATATTTTATATTTATTTGAGGGACTTTGAGAGGTGAGATTGCACCTGTGACATGATCTTGACATGTTGGTAGTTACGCTGACAAGCTGCTCTACCACGCATGTATTTATATGTGGTTGGCCCTCCTGAGCCTGCTTTGCCAACGACTTGTCTCATTTGTGGTTGGAACTGAAATGATTTAGGCCCCGCCCACTTGATTCAGCCACGCCTATTATTGCATCATCTGCCTGTTTGTCTCGCTGGCTACACCATGGAGTCCAAGACCATCATCCTACACTGACCTCCACCAGAGGATTTTCATGTTATCTGTAAACTGAACTTCCAATTTAACGTGTCAATAAAATTCTGTTAACATTTAGTATAGTTCATGCTGTTTATTTAAAAATATTATTATTTCCCACAAATAACGTATGATATTTAGCAATTATCAGTTAATGTTCTAAGATAACGGGTCAGTTTAATTTGATCAAGGGCAATATCAACGTACTGAGAGCAACAGCTACATTTGGAACGTTGGAACCAATGGAATGTTCTATCAGGTCTATCACCATAGCAACCATAGGAATGGTCTAAGCAGAAGAACCAGGTCAATGGTTGCCATGGTGATAAGATCAACATTGAAACTTTGCACCAAAAAGGAATCATTTTGTTTTCCGTGTATTCTGTGCGACTTTTCAAGCCAGAACTGAAACAGAACCGAAATATCCATTTATGAAATATTACTTTTTACCTTTTGTTTGTTTTTTTATTAAACAAAAATCCATTTCTGTAAGATTAAGCCAGGCTTTAAGGGACTTGTCTCATTTGTGGTTGGAACTGAAATGATTTAGACCCCGCCCACCTGATGCAGCCACGCCCACTATTGCATCATCAGCCTCTGTGATGTCATCATAGGAGGTTATATAAAGCAGGTGAAACTCAGACACTTCTCATTGCTCAGCAGAGCAGGCGAGTGAGAAGATGTTAGATACTCTTCTGATAATCGTGGGGTGCCTCTGCACCTTCACGATGCTTTTATTACTTGTTGGATTAGGAAAACGTAGTGGAGGACGAAAGGCAAATGAAGCCGACCTCTACCTAGAGATTATGTTCGCAATCGAACGCACAAACCACACCATGTTCCAGATACAGACCATAACGGGTCAGTTTAATTTGATCAACGTACTGAGAGCAACTGCTACGTTTGGAACGTTGGAACCAATGGAATGTTCTATCAGTTCTATCACCATAGCAACCATAGGAATGGTCTAAGCAGAAGAACCAAGTCAATGGTTGCCACGGTGATAAGATCAACATTGAAACTTTGCACCAAAAAGGAATCATTTTGTTTTCTGTGTATTCTGCGCGACTTTGGAAGCTAGAAATGAAACAGAACCGAAATATCCATTTATGAAATCTTACTTTTTACCTTTTGGAGGTTTTTTTTTAAACAAAAATCCATTTCAGCAAGATTAAGCCGGGCTTTAAGTGACCTACTTAAAATTGAAATTGATGTTTTAGCTAACTGAAGACTATTTAAAATTATGAAGCGTGGCAGTTAACGCCGTGATGACTCCATTAAAAATTATTTCAGCCAATCAAACATTTTCAGGGGGAGTCTTGTTTTTTTCGAGAGGCTCCAACCGTTCCTTGGCCTCCCCTTATAGACTTTTTACGTAAAAAGTGTGTGTGTGTGTGTAACAGAACATATACACGTCACAAATTGCATGCATTCTTTTTTCCTTTTGCTACATCATACAGCATAATATACAGAATTATGCTTTCATTATTTTGCTACATTGTAGCGGTTAACAGGTGACTCTGTGAAGCCACAATGTTGAACAAATATGATACAAAGGGTCTCAAAGCAACGCATAGCGCATTTTGCTCTTTTAAATCTAATGTTATAGAATCATGGAACCTGCCGACAGATCAGCCCCATTCGGCCCCCGTCTACTCGCCCGTTTCTCCTGCTGTAAAGACTCAAACCTTAATCAGTCGTTGGTCTTGTCTTAGATTCAGGAGCCGTATGTCTATCCCATGCATGTTTAATACCCTCACCTTAATAACATCACTCATCCTAGGATAACTTTTCTCTTCCAGCATTATAGATATTACCTATTGCTACTTAGACTCAGGTATTGTCTTCTCCCATGTGCTCCTTTTTGTATTTACATAAAACATTTTCCCCAGTATGTCCCAATATCTAACAAATCAAGTTAAAAAAAGAAAGGAACAGAAACAAAATTTTCTTAAAAGGCCTTTATAAATGTATCCCATACATGTGTTTGTACATACATGTAGATTGAACATGAGGTCTATGTAGGTGACTGTACACAACATATGCCAGGGTCGGCACGCTTAGATGGTGGAATTAAATGCCATAGTAATATGAGGAAAAACTCAAATGGAGAAAATATATTTTATATTTATTTGAGGGACTTTGAGAGGTGAGATTGCACCTGTGACATGATCTTGACATGTTGGTAGTTACGCTGACAAGCTGCTCTACCACGCATGTATGGATATGTGGTTGGCCCTCCTGAGCCTGCTTTGCCAACGACTTGTCTCATTTGTGGTTGGAACTGAAATGATTTAGGCCCCGCCCACTTGATTCAGCCACGCCTATTATTGCATCATCTGCCTGTTTGTCTCGCTGGCTACACCATGGAGTCCAAGACCATCATCCTACACTGACCTCCACCAGAGGATTTTCATGTTATCTGTAAACTGAACTTCCAATTTAACGTGTCAATAAAATTCTGTTAACATTTAGTATAGTTCATGCTGTTTATTTAAAAATATTATTATTTCCCACAAATAACGTATGATATTTAGCAATTATCAGTTAATGTTCTAAGATAACGGGTCAGTTTAATTTGATCAAGGGCAATATCAACGTACTGAGAGCAACAGCTACATTTGGAACGTTGGAACCAATGGAATGTTCTATCAGGTCTATCACCATAGCAACCATAGGAATGGTCTAAGCAGAAGAACCAGGTCAATGGTTGCCATGGTGATAAGATCAACATTGAAACTTTGCACCAAAAAGGAATCATTTTGTTTTCCGTGTATTCTGCGCGACTTTTCAAGCCAGAAATGAAACAGAACCGAAATATCCATTTATGAAATATTACTTTTTACCTTTTGTTTTTTTTTTTTTATTAAACAAAAATCCATTTCTGTAAGATTAAGCCAGGCTTTAAGGGACTTGTCTCATTTGTGGTTGGAACTGAAATGATTTAGACCCTGCCCACTTGATGCAGCCACGCCCACTATTGCATCATCAGCCTCTGTGATGTCATCATAGGAGGTTATATAAAGCAGGTGAAACTCAGACACTTCTCATTGCTCAGCAGAGCAGGCGAGTGAGAAGATGTTAGATACTCTTCTGATAATCGTGGGGTGCCTCTGCACCTTCACGATGCTTTTATTACTTGTTGGATTAGGAAAACGTAGTGGAGGACGAAAGGCAAATGAAGCCGACCTCTACCTAGAGATTATGTTCGCAATCGAACGCACAAACCACACCATGTTCCAGATACAGACCATAACGGGTCAGTTTAATTTGATCAACGTACTGAGAGCAACTGCTACGTTTGGAACGTTGGAACCAATGGAATGTTCTATCAGTTCTATCACCATAGCAACCATAGGAATGGTCTAAGCAGAAGAACCAAGTCAATGGTTGCCACGGTGATAAGATCAACATTGAAACTTTGCACCAAAAAGGAATCATTTTGTTTTCTGTGTATTCTGCGCGACTTTGGAAGCTAGAAATGAAACAGAACCGAAATATCCATTTATGAAATCTTACTTTTTACCTTTTGGAGGTTTTTTTTTAAACAAAAATCCATTTCAGCAAGATTAAGCCGGGCTTTAAGTGACTTACTTAAAATTGAAATTGATGTTTTAGCTAACTGAAGACTATTTAAAATTATGAAGCGTGGCAGTTAACGCCGTGATGACTCCATTAAAAACTATTTCAGCCAATCAAACATTTTCAGGGGGAGTCTTGTTTTTTTCGAGAGGCTCCAACCGTTCCTTAGCCTCCCCTTATAGACTTTTTACGTAAAAAGTGTGTGTGTGTGTGTAACGGAACATATACATGTCACAAATTGCATGCATTCTTTTTTCCTTTTGCTACATCATACAGCATAATATACAGAATTATGCTTTCATTATTTTGCTACATTGTAGCGGTTAACAGGTGACTCTGTGAAGCCACAATGTTGAACAAATATGATACAAAGGGTCTCAAAGCAACGCATAGCGCATTTTGCTCTTTTAAATCTAATGTTATAGAATCATGGAACCTGCCGACAGATCGGCCCCATTCGGCCCCCGTCTACTCGCCCGTTTCTCCTGCTGTAAAGACTCAAACCTTAATCAGTCGTTGGTCTTGTCTTAGATTCAGGAGCCGTATGTCTATCCCATGCATGTTTAATACCCTCACCTTAATAACATCACTCATCCTAGGATAACTTTTCACTTCCAGCATTATAGATATTACCTATTGCTACTTAGACTCAGGTATTGTCTTCTCCCATGTGCTCCTTTTTGTATTTACATAAAACATTTTCCCCAGTATGTCCCAATATCTAACAAATCAAGTTAAAAAAAGAAAGGAACAGAAACAAAATTTTCTTAAAAGGCCTTTATAAATGTATCCCATACATGTGTTTGTACATACATGTAGATTGAACATGAGGTCTATGTAGGTGACTGTACACAACATATGCCAGGGTCGGCACGCTTAGATGGTGGAATTAAATGCCATAGTAATATGAGGAAAAACTCAAATGGAGAAAATATATTTTATATTTATTTGAGGGACTTTGAGAGGTGAGATTGCACCTGTGACATGATCTTGACATGTTGGTAGTTACGCTGACAAGCTGCTTTACCACGTATGTATGGATATGTGGTTGGCCCTCCTGAGCCTGCTTTGCCAACGACTTGTCTCATTTGTGGTTGGAACTGAAATGATTTAGGCCCCGCCCACTTGATTCAGCCACGCCTATTATTGCATCATCTGCCTCTTTGTCTCGCTGGCTACACCATGGAGTCCAAGACCATCATCCTACACTGACCTCCACCAGAGGATTTTCATGTTATCTGTAAACTGAACTTCCAATTTAACGTGTCAATAAAATTCTGTTAACATTTAGTATAGTTCATGCTGTTTATTTAAAAATATTATTGTTTCCCACAAATAACGTATGATATTTAGCAATTATCAGTTAATGTTCTAAGATAACGGGTCAGTTTAATTTGATCAAGGGCAATATCAACGTACTGAGAGCAACAGCTACATTTGGAACGTTGGAACCAATGGAATGTTCTATCAGGTCTATCACCATAGCAACCATAGGAATGGTCTAAGCAGAAGAACCAGGTCAATGGTTGCCATGGTGATAAGATCAACATTGAAACTTTGCACCAAAAAGGAATCATTTTGTTTTCCGTGTATTCTGCGCGACTTTTCAAGCCAGAAATGAAACAGAACCGAAATATCCATTTATGAAATATTACTTTTTACCTTTTGTTTTTTTTTTTATTAAACAAAAATCCATTTCTGTAAGATTAAGCCAGGCTTTAAGGGACTTGTCTCATTTGTGGTTGGAACTGAAATGATTTAGACCCTGCCCACTTGATGCAGCCACGCCCACTATTGCATCATCAGCCTCTGTGATGTCATCATAGGAGGTTATATAAAGCAGGTGAAACTCAGACACTTCTCATTGCTCAGCAGAGCAGGCGAGTGAGAAGATGTTAGATACTCTTCTGATAATCGTGGGGTGCCTCTGCACCTTCATGATGCTTTTATTACTTGTTGGATTAGGAAAACGTAGTGGAGGACGAAAGGCAAATGAAGCCGACCTCTACCTAGAGATTATGTTCGCAATCGAACGCACAAACCACACCATGTTCCAGATACAGACCATAACGGGTCAGTTTAATTTGATCAACGTACTGAGAGCAACTGCTACGTTTGGAACGTTGGAACCAATGGAATGTTCTATCAGTTCTATCACCATAGCAACCATAGGAATGGTCTAAGCAGAAGAACCAAGTCAATGGTTGCCACGGTGATAAGATCAACATTGAAACTTTGCACCAAAAAGGAATCATTTTGTTTTCTGTGTATTCTGCGCGACTTTGGAAGCTAGAAATGAAACAGAACCGAAATATCCATTTATGAAATCTTACTTTTTACCTTTTGGAGGTTTTTTTTTAAACAAAAATCCATTTCAGCAAGATTAAGCCGGGCTTTAAGTGACTTACTTAAAATTGAAATTGATGTTTTAGCTAACTGAAGACTATTTAAAATTATGAAGCGTGGCAGTTAACGCCGTGATGACTCCATTAAAAACTATTTCAGCCAATCAAACATTTTCAGGGGGAGTCTTGTTTTTTTCGAGAGGCTCCAACCGTTCCTTAGCCTCCCCTTATAGACTTTTTTACGTAAAAAGTGTGTGTGTGTGTGTAACGGAACATATACATGTCACAAATTGCATGCATTCTTTTTTCCTTTTGCTACATCATACAGCATAATATACAGAATTATGCTTTCATTATTTTGCTACATTGTAGCGGTTAACAGGTGACTGTGAAGCCACAAGGTTGAACAAATATGATACAAAGGGTCTCAAAGCAACGCATAGCGCATTTTGCTCTTTTAAATCTAATGTTATAGAATCATGGAACCTGCCGACAGATCGGCCCCATTCGGCCCCCGTCTACTCGCCCGTTTCTCCTGCTGTAAAGACTCAAACCTTAGTCAGTCGTTGGTCTTGTCTTAGATTCAGGAGCCGTATGTCTATCCCATGCATGTTTAATACCCTCACCTTAATAACATCACTCATCCTAGGATAACTTTTCACTTCCAGCATTATAGATATTACCTATTGCTACTTAGACTCAGGTATTGTCTTCTCCCATGTGCTCCTTTTTGTATTTACATAAAACATTTTCCCCAGTATGTCCCAATATCTAACAAATCAAGTTAAAAAAAGAAAGGAACAGAAACAAAATTTTCTTAAAAGGCCTTTATAAATGTATCCCATACATGTGTTTGTACATACATGTAGATTGAACATGAGGTCTATGTAGGTGACTGTACACAACATATGCCAGGGTCGGCACGCTTAGATGGTGGAATTAAATGCCATAGTAATATGAGGAAAAACTCAAATGGAGAAAATATATTTTATATTTATTTGAGGGACTTTGAGAGGTGAGATTGCACCTGTGACATGATCTTGACATGTTGGTAGTTACGCTGACAAGCTGCTCTACCACGCATGTATTTATATGAGGTTGGCCCTCCTGAGCCTGCTTTGCCAACGACTTGTCTCATTTGTGGTTGGAACTGAAATGATTTAGGCCCCGCCCACTTGATTCAGCCACGCCTATTATTGCATCATCTGCCTGTTTGTCTCGCTGGCTACACCATGGAGTCCAAGACCATCATCCTACACTGACCTCCACCAGAGGATTTTCATGTTATCTGTAAACTGAACTTCCAATTTAACGTGTCAATAAAATTCTGTTAACATTTAGTATAGTTCATGCTGTTTATTTAAAAATATTATTATTTCCCACAAATAACGTATGATATTTAGCAATTATCAGTTAATGTTCTAAGATAACGGGTCAGTTTAATTTGATCAAGGGCAATATCAACGTACTGAGAGCAACAGCTACATTTGGAACGTTGGAACCAATGGAATGTTCTATCAGGTCTATCACCATAGCAACCATAGGAATGGTCTAAGCAGAAGAACCAGGTCAATGGTTGCCATGGTGATAAGATCAACATTGAAACTTTGCACCAAAAAGGAATCATTTTGTTTTCCGTGTATTCTGTGCGACTTTTCAAGCCAGAACTGAAACAGAACCGAAATATCCATTTATGAAATATTACTTTTTACCTTTTGTTTGTTTTTTTATTAAACAAAAATCCATTTCTGTAAGATTAAGCCAGGCTTTAAGGGACTTGTCTCATTTGTGGTTGGAACTGAAATGATTTAGACCCCGCCCACCTGATGCAGCCACGCCCACTATTGCATCATCAGCCTCTGTGATGTCATCATAGGAGGTTATATAAAGCAGGTGAAACTCAGACACTTCTCATTGCTCAGCAGAGCAGGCGAGTGAGAAGATGTTAGATACTCTTCTGATAATCGTGGGGTGCCTCTGCACCTTCACGATGCTTTTATTACTTGTTGGATTAGGAAAACGTAGTGGAGGACGAAAGGCAAATGAAGCCGACCTCTACCTAGAGATTATGTTCGCAATCGAACGCACAAACCACACCATGTTCCAGATACAGACCATAACGGGTCAGTTTAATTTGATCAACGTACTGAGAGCAACTGCTACGTTTGGAACGTTGGAACCAATGGAATGTTCTATCAGTTCTATCACCATAGCAACCATAGGAATGGTCTAAGCAGAAGAACCAAGTCAATGGTTGCCACGGTGATAAGATCAACATTGAAACTTTGCACCAAAAAGGAATCATTTTGTTTTCTGTGTATTCTGCGCGACTTTGGAAGCTAGAAATGAAACAGAACCAAAATATCCATTTATGAAATCTTACTTTTTACCTTTTGGAGGTTTTTTTTAAACAAAAATCCATTTCAGCAAGATTAAGCCGGGTTTTAAGTGACTTACTTAAAATTGAAATTGATGTTTTAGCTAACTGAAGACTATTTAAAATTATGAAGCGTGGCAGTTAACGCCGTGATGACTCCATTAAAAACTATTTCAGCCAATCAAACATTTTCAGGGGGAGTCTTGTTTTTTTCGAGAGGCTCCAACCGTTCCTTGGCCTCCCCTTATAGACTTTTTACGTAAAAAGTGTGTGTGTGTGTGTAACAGAACATATACATGTCACAAATTGCATGCATTCTTTTTTCCTTTTGCTACATCATACAGCATAATATACAGAATTATGCTTTCATTATTTTGCTACATTGTAGCGGTTAACAGGTGACTCTGTGAAGCCACAATGTTGAACAAATATGATACAAAGGGTCTCAAAGCAACGCATAGCGCATTTTGCTCTTTTAAATCTAATATTATAGAATCATGGAACCTGCCGACAGATCGGCCCCATTCGGCCCCCGTCTACTCGCCCGTTTCTCCTGCTGTAAAGACTCAAACCTTAATCAGTCGTTGGTCTTGTCTTAGATTCAGGAGCCGTATGTCTATCCCATGCATGTTTAATACCCTCACCTTAATAACATCACTCATCCTAGGATAACTTTTCACTTCCAGCATTATAGATATTACCTATTGCTACTTAGACTCAGGTATTGTCTTCTCCCATGGGCTCCTTTTTGTATTTACATAAAACATTTTCCCCAGTATGTCCCAATATCTAACAAATCAAGTTAAAAAAAAGAAAGGAACAGAAACAAAATTTTCTTAAAAGGCCTTTATAAATGTATCCCATACATGTGTTTGTACATACATGTAGATTGAACATGAGGTCTATGTAGGTGACTGTACACAACAAATGCCAGGGTCGGCACGCTTAGATGGTGGAATTAAATGCCATAGTAATATGAGGAAAAACTCAAATGGAGAAAATATATTTTATATTTATTTGAGGGACTTTGAGAGGTGAGATTGCACCTGTGACATGATCTTGACATGTTGGTAGTTACGCTGACAAGCTGCTCTACCACGCATGTATGGATATGTGGTTGGCCCTCCTGAGCCTGCTTTGCCAACGACTTGTCTCATTTGTGGTTGGAACTGAAATGATTTAGGCCCCGCCCACTTGATTCAGCCACGCCTATTATTGCATCATCTGCCTGTTTGTCTCGCTGGCTACACCATGGAGTCCAAGACCATCATCCTACACTGACCTCCCCCAGAGGATTTTCATGTTATCTGTAAACTGAACTTCCAATTTAACGTGTCAATAAAATTCTGTTAACATTTAGTATAGTTCATGCTGTTTATTTAAAAATATTATTATTTCCCACAAATAACGTATGATATTTAGCAATTATCAGTTAATGTTCTGAGATAACGGGTCAGTTTAATTTGATCAAGGGCAATATCAACGTACTGAGAGCAACAGCTACATTTGGAACGTTGGAACCAATGGAATGTTCTATCAGGTCTATCACCATAGCAACCATAGGAATGGTCTAAGCAGAAGAACCAGGTCAATGGTTGCCATGGTGATAAGATCAACATTGAAACTTTGCACCAAAAAGGAATCATTTTGTTTTCCGTGTATTCTGCGCGACTTTTCAAGCCAGAAATGAAACAGAACCGAAATATCCATTTATGAAATATTACTTTTTACCTTTTGTTTTTTTTTTATTAAACAAAAATCCATTTCTGTAAGATTAAGCCAGGCTTTAAGGGACTTGTCTTATTTGTGGTTGGAACTGAAATGATTTAGACCCCGCCCACTTGATGCAGCCACGCCCACTATTGCATCATCAGCCTCTGTGATGTCATCATAGGAGGTTATATAAAGCAGGTGAAACTCAGACACTTCTCATTGCTCAGCAGAGCAGGCGAGTGAGAAGATGTGAGATACTCTTCTGATAATCGTGGGGTGCCTCTGCACCTTCACGATGCTTTTATTACTTGTTGGATTAGGAAAACGTAGTGGAGGACGAAAGGCAAATGAAGCCGACCTCTACCTTGAGATAAAGTTCGCAATCGAACGCACAAACCACACCATGTTCCAGATACAGACCATAACGGGTCAGTTTAATTTGATCAAGGTACTGAGAGCAACTGCTACATTTGGAACGTTGGAACCAATGGAATGTTCTATCAGTTCTATCACCATAGCAACCATAGGAATGGTCTAAGCAGAAGAACCAAGTCAATGGTTGCCACGGTGATAAGATCAACATTGAAACTTTGCACCAAAAAGGAATCATTTTGTTTTCTGTGTATTCTGCGCGACTTTGGAAGCTAGAAATGAAACAGAACCGAAATATCCATTTATGAAATCTTACTTTTTACCTTTTGGAGGTTTTTTTTTTAAACAAAAATCCATTTCAGCAAGATTAAGCCGGGCTTTAAGTGACTTACTTAAAATTGAAATTGATGTTTTAGCTAACTGAAGACTATTTAAAATTATGAAGCGTGGCAGTTAACGCCGTGATGACTCCATTAAAAACTATTTCAGCCAATCAAACATTTTCAGGGGGAGTCTTGTTTTTTTCGAGAGGCTCCAACCGTTCCTTAGCCTCCCCTTATAGACTTTTTACGTAAAAAGTGTGTGTGTGTGTGTAACAGAACATATACACGTCACAAATTGCATGCATTCTTTTTTCCTTTTGCTACATCATACAGCATAATATACAGAATTATGCTTTCATTATTTTGCTACATTGTAGCGGTTAACAGGTGACTCTGTGAAGCCACAATGTTGAACAAATATGATACAAAGGGTCTCAAAGCAACGCATAGCGCATTTTGCTCTTTTAAATCTAATGTTATAGAATCATGGAACCTGCCGACAGATCAGCCCCATTCGGCCCCCGTCTACTCGCCCGTTTCTCCTGCTGTAAAGACTCAAACCTTAATCAGTCGTTGGTCTTGTCTTAGATTCAGGAGCCGTATGTCTATCCCATGCATGTTTAATACCCTCACCTTAATAACATCACTCATCCTAGGATAACTTTTCACTTCCAGCATTATAGATATTACCTATTGCTACTTAGACTCAGGTATTGTCTTCTCCCATGTGCTCCTTTTTGTATTTACATAAAACATTTTCCCCAGTATGTCCCAATATCTAACAAATCACGTTAAAAAAAGAAAGGAACAGAAACAAAATTTTCTTAAAAGGCCTTTATAAATGTATCCCATACATGTGTTTGTACATACATGTAGATTGAACATGAGGTCTATGTAGGTGACTGTACACAACATATGCCAGGGTCGGCACGCTTAGATGGTGGAATTAAATGCCATAGTAATATGAGGAAAAACTCAAATGGAGAAAATATATTTTATATTTATTTGAGTGACTTTGAGAGGTGAGATTGCACCTGTGACATGATCTTGACATGTTGGTAGTTACGCTGACAAGCTGCTTTACCACGTATGTATGGATATGTGGTTGGCCCTCCTGAGCCTGCTTTGCCAACGACTTGTCTCATTTGTGGTTGGAACTGAAATGATTTAGGCCCCGCCCACTTGATTCAGCCACGCCTATTATTGCATCATCTGCCTGTTTGTCTCGCTGGCTACACCATGGAGTCCAAGACCATCATCCTACACTGACCTCCACCAGAGGATTTTCATGTTATCTGTAAACTGAACTTCCAATTTAACGTGTCAATAAAATTCTGTTAACATTTAGTATAGTTCATGCTGTTTATTTAAAAATATTATTATTTCCCACAAATAACGTATGATATTTAGCAATTATCAGTTAATGTTCTAAGATAACGGGTCAGTTTAATTTGATCAAGGGCAATATCAACGTACTGAGAGCAACAGCTACATTTGGAACGTTGGAACCAATGGAATGTTCTATCAGGTCTATCACCATAGCAACCATAGGAATGGTCTAAGCAGAAGAACCAGGTCAATGGTTGCCATGGTGATAAGATCAACATTGAAACTTTGCACCAAAAAGGAATCATTTTGTTTTCCGTGTATTCTGCGCGACTTTTCAAGCCAGAAATGAAACAGAACCGAAATATCCATTTATGAAATATTACTTTTTACCTTTTTTTTTTTTTTTTTATTAAACAAAAATCCATTTCTGTAAGATTAAGCCAGGCTTTAAGGGACTTGTCTCATTTGTGGTTGGAACTGAAATGATTTAGACCCCGCCCACTTGATGCAGCCATGCCCACTACTGCATCATCAGCCTCTGTGATGTCATCATAGGAGGTTATATAAAGCAGGTGAAACTCAGACACTTCTCATTGCTCAGCAGAGCAGGCGAGTGAGAAGATGTTAGATACTCTTCTGATAATCGTGGGGTGCCTCTGCACCTTCATGATGCTTTTATTACTTGTTGGATTAGGAAAACGTAGTGGAGGACGAAAGGCAAATGAAGCCGACCTCTACCTAGAGATTATGTTCGCAATCGAACGCACAAACCACACCATGTTCCAGATACAGACCATAACGGGTCAGTTTAATTTGATCAACGTACTGAGAGCAACTGCTACGTTTGGAACGTTGGAACCAATGGAATGTTCTATCAGTTCTATCACCATAGCAACCATAGGAATGGTCTAAGCAGAAGAACCAAGTCAATGGTTGCCACGGTGATAAGATCAACATTGAAACTTTGCACCAAAAAGGAATCATTTTGTTTTCTGTGTATTCTGCGCGACTTTGGAAGCTAGAAATGAAACAGAACCGAAATATCCATTTATGAAATCTTACTTTTTACCTTTTGGAGGTTTTTTTTTAAACAAAAATCCATTTCAGCAAGATTAAGCCGGGCTTTAAGTGACCTACTTAAAATTGAAATTGATGTTTTAGCTAACTGAAGACTATTTAAAATTATGAAGCGTGGCAGTTAACGCCGTGATGACTCCATTAAAAATTATTTCAGCCAATCAAACATTTTCAGGGGGAGTCTTGTTTTTTTCGAGAGGCTCCAACCGTTCCTTGGCCTCCCCTTATAGACTTTTTACGTAAAAAGTGTGTGTGTGTGTGTAACAGAACATATACACGTCACAAATTGCATGCATTCTTTTTTCCTTTTGCTACATCATACAGCATAATATACAGAATTATGCTTTCATTATTTTGCTACATTGTAGCGGTTAACAGGTGACTCTGTGAAGCCACAATGTTGAACAAATATGATACAAAGGGTCTCAAAGCAACGCATAGCGCATTTTGCTCTTTTAAATCTAATGTTATAGAATCATGGAACCTGCCGACAGATCAGCCCCATTCGGCCCCCGTCTACTCGCCCGTTTCTCCTGCTGTAAAGACTCAAACCTTAATCAGTCGTTGGTCTTGTCTTAGATTCAGGAGCCGTATGTCTATCCCATGCATGTTTAATACCCTCACCTTAATAACATCACTCATCCTAGGATAACTTTTCTCTTCCAGCATTATAGATATTACCTATTGCTACTTAGACTCAGGTATTGTCTTCTCCCATGTGCTCCTTTTTGTATTTACATAAAACATTTTCCCCAGTATGTCCCAATATCTAACAAATCAAGTTAAAAAAAGAAAGGAACAGAAACAAAATTTTCTTAAAAGGCCTTTATAAATGTATCCCATACATGTGTTTGTACATACATGTAGATTGAACATGAGGTCTATGTAGGTGACTGTACACAACATATGCCAGGGTCGGCACGCTTAGATGGTGGAATTAAATGCCATAGTAATATGAGGAAAAACTCAAATGGAGAAAATATATTTTATATTTATTTGAGGGACTTTGAGAGGTGAGATTGCACCTGTGACATGATCTTGACATGTTGGTAGTTACGCTGACAAGCTGCTCTACCACGCATGTATGGATATGTGGTTGGCCCTCCTGAGCCTGCTTTGCCAACGACTTGTCTCATTTGTGGTTGGAACTGAAATGATTTAGGCCCCGCCCACTTGATTCAGCCACGCCTATTATTGCATCATCTGCCTGTTTGTCTCGCTGGCTACACCATGGAGTCCAAGACCATCATCCTACACTGACCTCCACCAGAGGATTTTCATGTTATCTGTAAACTGAACTTCCAATTTAACGTGTCAATAAAATTCTGTTAACATTTAGTATAGTTCATGCTGTTTATTTAAAAATATTATTATTTCCCACAAATAACGTATGATATTTAGCAATTATCAGTTAATGTTCTAAGATAACGGGTCAGTTTAATTTGATCAAGGGCAATATCAACGTACTGAGAGCAACAGCTACATTTGGAACGTTGGAACCAATGGAATGTTCTATCAGGTCTATCACCATAGCAACCATAGGAATGGTCTAAGCAGAAGAACCAGGTCAATGGTTGCCATGGTGATAAGATCAACATTGAAACTTTGCACCAAAAAGGAATCATTTTGTTTTCCGTGTATTCTGCGCGACTTTTCAAGCCAGAAATGAAACAGAACCGAAATATCCATTTATGAAATATTACTTTTTACCTTTTGTTTTTTTTTTTTTATTAAACAAAAATCCATTTCTGTAAGATTAAGCCAGGCTTTAAGGGACTTGTCTCATTTGTGGTTGGAACTGAAATGATTTAGACCCTGCCCACTTGATGCAGCCACGCCCACTATTGCATCATCAGCCTCTGTGATGTCATCATAGGAGGTTATATAAAGCAGGTGAAACTCAGACACTTCTCATTGCTCAGCAGAGCAGGCGAGTGAGAAGATGTTAGATACTCTTCTGATAATCGTGGGGTGCCTCTGCACCTTCACGATGCTTTTATTACTTGTTGGATTAGGAAAACGTAGTGGAGGACGAAAGGCAAATGAAGCCGACCTCTACCTAGAGATTATGTTCGCAATCGAACGCACAAACCACACCATGTTCCAGATACAGACCATAACGGGTCAGTTTAATTTGATCAACGTACTGAGAGCAACTGCTACGTTTGGAACGTTGGAACCAATGGAATGTTCTATCAGTTCTATCACCATAGCAACCATAGGAATGGTCTAAGCAGAAGAACCAAGTCAATGGTTGCCACGGTGATAAGATCAACATTGAAACTTTGCACCAAAAAGGAATCATTTTGTTTTCTGTGTATTCTGCGCGACTTTGGAAGCTAGAAATGAAACAGAACCGAAATATCCATTTATGAAATCTTACTTTTTACCTTTTGGAGGTTTTTTTTTAAACAAAAATCCATTTCAGCAAGATTAAGCCGGGCTTTAAGTGACTTACTTAAAATTGAAATTGATGTTTTAGCTAACTGAAGACTATTTAAAATTATGAAGCGTGGCAGTTAACGCCGTGATGACTCCATTAAAAACTATTTCAGCCAATCAAACATTTTCAGGGGGAGTCTTGTTTTTTTCGAGAGGCTCCAACCGTTCCTTAGCCTCCCCTTATAGACTTTTTACGTAAAAAGTGTGTGTGTGTGTGTAACGGAACATATACATGTCACAAATTGCATGCATTCTTTTTTCCTTTTGCTACATCATACAGCATAATATACAGAATTATGCTTTCATTATTTTGCTACATTGTAGCGGTTAACAGGTGACTCTGTGAAGCCACAATGTTGAACAAATATGATACAAAGGGTCTCAAAGCAACGCATAGCGCATTTTGCTCTTTTAAATCTAATGTTATAGAATCATGGAACCTGCCGACAGATCGGCCCCATTCGGCCCCCGTCTACTCGCCCGTTTCTCCTGCTGTAAAGACTCAAACCTTAATCAGTCGTTGGTCTTGTCTTAGATTCAGGAGCCGTATGTCTATCCCATGCATGTTTAATACCCTCACCTTAATAACATCACTCATCCTAGGATAACTTTTCACTTCCAGCATTATAGATATTACCTATTGCTACTTAGACTCAGGTATTGTCTTCTCCCATGTGCTCCTTTTTGTATTTACATAAAACATTTTCCCCAGTATGTCCCAATATCTAACAAATCAAGTTAAAAAAAGAAAGGAACAGAAACAAAATTTTCTTAAAAGGCCTTTATAAATGTATCCCATACATGTGTTTGTACATACATGTAGATTGAACATGAGGTCTATGTAGGTGACTGTACACAACATATGCCAGGGTCGGCACGCTTAGATGGTGGAATTAAATGCCATAGTAATATGAGGAAAAACTCAAATGGAGAAAATATATTTTATATTTATTTGAGGGACTTTGAGAGGTGAGATTGCACCTGTGACATGATCTTGACATGTTGGTAGTTACGCTGACAAGCTGCTTTACCACGTATGTATGGATATGTGGTTGGCCCTCCTGAGCCTGCTTTGCCAACGACTTGTCTCATTTGTGGTTGGAACTGAAATGATTTAGGCCCCGCCCACTTGATTCAGCCACGCCTATTATTGCATCATCTGCCTCTTTGTCTCGCTGGCTACACCATGGAGTCCAAGACCATCATCCTACACTGACCTCCACCAGAGGATTTTCATGTTATCTGTAAACTGAACTTCCAATTTAACGTGTCAATAAAATTCTGTTAACATTTAGTATAGTTCATGCTGTTTATTTAAAAATATTATTGTTTCCCACAAATAACGTATGATATTTAGCAATTATCAGTTAATGTTCTAAGATAACGGGTCAGTTTAATTTGATCAAGGGCAATATCAACGTACTGAGAGCAACAGCTACATTTGGAACGTTGGAACCAATGGAATGTTCTATCAGGTCTATCACCATAGCAACCATAGGAATGGTCTAAGCAGAAGAACCAGGTCAATGGTTGCCATGGTGATAAGATCAACATTGAAACTTTGCACCAAAAAGGAATCATTTTGTTTTCCGTGTATTCTGCGCGACTTTTCAAGCCAGAAATGAAACAGAACCGAAATATCCATTTATGAAATATTACTTTTTACCTTTTGTTTTTTTTTTTATTAAACAAAAATCCATTTCTGTAAGATTAAGCCAGGCTTTAAGGGACTTGTCTCATTTGTGGTTGGAACTGAAATGATTTAGACCCTGCCCACTTGATGCAGCCACGCCCACTATTGCATCATCAGCCTCTGTGATGTCATCATAGGAGGTTATATAAAGCAGGTGAAACTCAGACACTTCTCATTGCTCAGCAGAGCAGGCGAGTGAGAAGATGTTAGATACTCTTCTGATAATCGTGGGGTGCCTCTGCACCTTCATGATGCTTTTATTACTTGTTGGATTAGGAAAACGTAGTGGAGGACGAAAGGCAAATGAAGCCGACCTCTACCTAGAGATTATGTTCGCAATCGAACGCACAAACCACACCATGTTCCAGATACAGACCATAACGGGTCAGTTTAATTTGATCAACGTACTGAGAGCAACTGCTACGTTTGGAACGTTGGAACCAATGGAATGTTCTATCAGTTCTATCACCATAGCAACCATAGGAATGGTCTAAGCAGAAGAACCAAGTCAATGGTTGCCACGGTGATAAGATCAACATTGAAACTTTGCACCAAAAAGGAATCATTTTGTTTTCTGTGTATTCTGCGCGACTTTGGAAGCTAGAAATGAAACAGAACCGAAATATCCATTTATGAAATCTTACTTTTTACCTTTTGGAGGTTTTTTTTTAAACAAAAATCCATTTCAGCAAGATTAAGCCGGGCTTTAAGTGACTTACTTAAAATTGAAATTGATGTTTTAGCTAACTGAAGACTATTTAAAATTATGAAGCGTGGCAGTTAACGCCGTGATGACTCCATTAAAAACTATTTCAGCCAATCAAACATTTTCAGGGGGAGTCTTGTTTTTTTCGAGAGGCTCCAACCGTTCCTTAGCCTCCCCTTATAGACTTTTTTACGTAAAAAGTGTGTGTGTGTGTGTAACGGAACATATACATGTCACAAATTGCATGCATTCTTTTTTCCTTTTGCTACATCATACAGCATAATATACAGAATTATGCTTTCATTATTTTGCTACATTGTAGCGGTTAACAGGTGACTGTGAAGCCACAAGGTTGAACAAATATGATACAAAGGGTCTCAAAGCAACGCATAGCGCATTTTGCTCTTTTAAATCTAATGTTATAGAATCATGGAACCTGCCGACAGATCGGCCCCATTCGGCCCCCGTCTACTCGCCCGTTTCTCCTGCTGTAAAGACTCAAACCTTAGTCAGTCGTTGGTCTTGTCTTAGATTCAGGAGCCGTATGTCTATCCCATGCATGTTTAATACCCTCACCTTAATAACATCACTCATCCTAGGATAACTTTTCACTTCCAGCATTATAGATATTACCTATTGCTACTTAGACTCAGGTATTGTCTTCTCCCATGTGCTCCTTTTTGTATTTACATAAAACATTTTCCCCAGTATGTCCCAATATCTAACAAATCAAGTTAAAAAAAGAAAGGAACAGAAACAAAATTTTCTTAAAAGGCCTTTATAAATGTATCCCATACATGTGTTTGTACATACATGTAGATTGAACATGAGGTCTATGTAGGTGACTGTACACAACATATGCCAGGGTCGGCACGCTTAGATGGTGGAATTAAATGCCATAGTAATATGAGGAAAAACTCAAATGGAGAAAATATATTTTATATTTATTTGAGGGACTTTGAGAGGTGAGATTGCACCTGTGACATGATCTTGACATGTTGGTAGTTACGCTGACAAGCTGCTCTACCACGCATGTATTTATATGTGGTTGGCCCTCCTGAGCCTGCTTTGCCAACGACTTGTCTCATTTGTGGTTGGAACTGAAATGATTTAGGCCCCGCCCACTTGATTCAGCCACGCCTATTATTGCATCATCTGCCTGTTTGTCTCGCTGGCTACACCATGGAGTCCAAGACCATCATCCTACACTGACCTCCACCAGAGGATTTTCATGTTATCTGTAAACTGAACTTCCAATTTAACGTGTCAATAAAATTCTGTTAACATTTAGTATAGTTCATGCTGTTTATTTAAAAATATTATTATTTCCCACAAATAACGTATGATATTTAGCAATTATCAGTTAATGTTCTAAGATAACGGGTCAGTTTAATTTGATCAAGGGCAATATCAACGTACTGAGAGCAACAGCTACATTTGGAACGTTGGAACCAATGGAATGTTCTATCAGGTCTATCACCATAGCAACCATAGGAATGGTCTAAGCAGAAGAACCAGGTCAATGGTTGCCATGGTGATAAGATCAACATTGAAACTTTGCACCAAAAAGGAATCATTTTGTTTTCCGTGTATTCTGTGCGACTTTTCAAGCCAGAACTGAAACAGAACCGAAATATCCATTTATGAAATATTACTTTTTACCTTTTGTTTGTTTTTTTATTAAACAAAAATCCATTTCTGTAAGATTAAGCCAGGCTTTAAGGGACTTGTCTCATTTGTGGTTGGAACTGAAATGATTTAGACCCCGCCCACCTGATGCAGCCACGCCCACTATTGCATCATCAGCCTCTGTGATGTCATCATAGGAGGTTATATAAAGCAGGTGAAACTCAGACACTTCTCATTGCTCAGCAGAGCAGGCGAGTGAGAAGATGTTAGATACTCTTCTGATAATCGTGGGGTGCCTCTGCACCTTCACGATGCTTTTATTACTTGTTGGATTAGGAAAACATAGTGGAGGACGAAAGGCAAATGAAGCCGACCTCTACCTAGAGATTATGTTCGCAATCGAACGCACAAACCACACCATGTTCCAGATACAGACCATAACGGGTCAGTTTAATTTGATCAACGTACTGAGAGCAACTGCTACGTTTGGAACGTTGGAACCAATGGAATGTTCTATCAGTTCTATCACCATAGCAACCATAGGAATGGTCTAAGCAGAAGAACCAAGTCAATGGTTGCCACGGTGATAAGATCAACATTGAAACTTTGCACCAAAAAGGAATCATTTTGTTTTCTGTGTATTCTGCGCGACTTTGGAAGCTAGAAATGAAACAGAACCGAAATATCCATTTATGAAATCTTACTTTTTACCTTTTGGAGGTTTTTTTTAAACAAAAATCCATTTCAGCAAGATTAAGCCGGGCTTTAAGTGACTTACTTAAAATTGAAATTGATGTTTTAGCTAACTGAAGACTATTTAAAATTATGAAGCGTGGCAGTTAACGCCGTGATGACTCCATTAAAAACTATTTCAGCCAATCAAACATTTTCAGGGGGAGTCTTGTTTTTTTCGAGAGGCTCCAACCGTTCCTTGGCCTCCCCTTATAGACTTTTTACGTAAAAAGTGTGTGTGTGTGTGTAACAGAACATATACATGTCACAAATTGCATGCATTCTTTTTTCCTTTTGCTACATCATACAGCATAATATACAGAATTATGCTTTCATTATTTTGCTACATTGTAGCGGTTAACAGGTGACTCTGTGAAGCCACAATGTTGAACAAATATGATACAAAGGGTCTCAAAGCAACGCATAGCGCATTTTGCTCTTTTAAATCTAATATTATAGAATCATGGAACCTGCCGACAGATCGGCCCCATTCGGCCCCCGTCTACTCGCCCGTTTCTCCTGCTGTAAAGACTCAAACCTTAATCAGTCGTTGGTCTTGTCTTAGATTCAGGAGCCGTATGTCTATCCCATGCATGTTTAATACCCTCACCTTAATAACATCACTCATCCTAGGATAACTTTTCACTTCCAGCATTATAGATATTACCTATTGCTACTTAGACTCAGGTATTGTCTTCTCCCATGGGCTCCTTTTTGTATTTACATAAAACATTTTCCCCAGTATGTCCCAATATCTAACAAATCAAGTTAAAAAAAAGAAAGGAACAGAAACAAAATTTTCTTAAAAGGCTTTTATAAATGTATCCCATACATGTGTTTGTACATACATGTAGATTGAACATGAGGTCTATGTAGGTGACTGTACACAACAAATGCCAGGGTCGGCACGCTTAGATGGTGGAATTAAATGCCATAGTAATATGAGGAAAAACTCAAATGGAGAAAATATATTTTATATTTATTTGAGGGACTTTGAGAGGTGAGATTGCACCTGTGACATGATCTTGACATGTTGGTAGTTACGCTGACAAGCTGCTCTACCACGCATGTATGGATATGTGGTTGGCCCTCCTGAGCCTGCTTTGCCAACGACTTGTCTCATTTGTGGTTGGAACTGAAATGATTTAGGCCCCGCCCACTTGATTCAGCCACGCCTATTATTGCATCATCTGCCTGTTTGTCTCGCTGGCTACACCATGGAGTCCAAGACCATCATCCTACACTGACCTCCCCCAGAGGATTTTCATGTTATCTGTAAACTGAACTTCCAATTTAACGTGTCAATAAAATTCTGTTAACATTTAGTATAGTTCATGCTGTTTATTTAAAAATATTATTATTTCCCACAAATAACGTATGATATTTAGCAATTATCAGTTAATGTTCTAAGATAACGGGTCAGTTTAATTTGATCAAGGGCAATATCAAGGTACTGAGAGCAACAGCTACATTTGGAACGTTGGAACCAATGGAATGTTCTATCAGGTCTATCACCATAGCAACCATAGGAATGGTCTAAGCAGAAGAGCCAGGTCAATGGTTGCCATGGTGATAAGATCAACATTGAAACTTTGCACCAAAAAGGAATCATTTTGTTTTCCGTGTATTCTGCGCGACTTTTCAAGCCAGAAATGAAACAGAACCGAAATATCCATTTATGAAATATTACTTTTTACCTTTTGTTTGTTTTTTTATTAAACAAAAATCCATTTCTGTAAGATTAAGCCAGGCTTTAAGGGACTTGTCTCATTTGTGGTTGGAACTGAAATGATTTAGACCCCGCCCACCTGATGCAGCCACGCCCACTATTGCATCATCAGCCTCTGTGATGTCATCATAGGAGGTTATATAAAGCAGGTGAAACTCAGACACTTCTCATTGCTCAGCAGAGCAGGCGAGTGAGAAGATGTTAGATACTCTTCTGATAATCGTGGGGTGCCTCTGCACCTTCACGATGCTTTTATTACTTGTTGGATTAGGAAAACGTAGTGGAGGACGAAAGGCAAATGAAGCCGACCTCTACCTAGAGATTATGTTCGCAATCGAACGCACAAACCACACCATGTTCCAGATACAGACCATAACGGGTCAGTTTAATTTGATCAACGTACTGAGAGCAACTGCTACGTTTGGAACGTTGGAACCAATGGAATGTTCTATCAGTTCTATCACCATAGCAACCATAGGAATGGTCTAAGCAGAAGAACCAAGTCAATGGTTGCCACGGTGATAAGATCAACATTGAAACTTTGCACCAAAAAGGAATCATTTTGTTTTCTGTGTATTCTGCGCGACTTTGGAAGCTAGAAATGAAACAGAACCGAAATATCCATTTATGAAATCTTACTTTTTACCTTTTGGAGGTTTTTTTTTAAACAAAAATCCATTTCAGCAAGATTAAGCCGGGCTTTAAGTGACTTACTTAAAATTGAAATTGATGTTTTAGCTAACTGAAGACTATTTAAAATTATGAAGCGTGGCAGTTAACGCCGTGATGACTCCATTAAAAACTATTTCAGCCAATCAAACATTTTCAGGGGGAGTCTTGTTTTTTTCGAGAGGCTCCAACCGTTCCTTAGCCTCCCCTTATAGACTTTTTTACGTAAAAAGTGTGTGTGTGTGTGTAACGGAACATATACATGTCACAAATTGCATGCATTCTTTTTTCCTTTTGCTACATCATACAGCATAATATACAGAATTATGCTTTCATTATTTTGCTACATTGTAGCGGTTAACAGGTGACTGTGAAGCCACAAGGTTGAACAAATATGATACAAAGGGTCTCAAAGCAACGCATAGCGCATTTTGCTCTTTTAAATCTAATGTTATAGAATCATGGAACCTGCCGACAGATCGGCCCCATTCGGCCCCCGTCTACTCGCCCGTTTCTCCTGCTGTAAAGACTCAAACCTTAGTCAGTCGTTGGTCTTGTCTTAGATTCAGGAGCCGTATGTCTATCCCATGCATGTTTAATACCCTCACCTTAATAACATCACTCATCCTAGGATAACTTTTCACTTCCAGCATTATAGATATTACCTATTGCTACTTAGACTCAGGTATTGTCTTCTCCCATGTGCTCCTTTTTGTATTTACATAAAACATTTTCCCCAGTATGTCCCAATATCTAACAAATCAAGTTAAAAAAAGAAAGGAACAGAAACAAAATTTTCTTAAAAGGCCTTTATAAATGTATCCCATACATGTGTTTGTACATACATGTAGATTGAACATGAGGTCTATGTAGGTGACTGTACACAACATATGCCAGGGTCGGCACGCTTAGATGGTGGAATTAAATGCCATAGTAATATGAGGAAAAACTCAAATGGAGAAAATATATTTTATATTTATTTGAGGGACTTTGAGAGGTGAGATTGCACCTGTGACATGATCTTGACATGTTGGTAGTTACGCTGACAAGCTGCTTTACCACGTATGTATGGATATGTGGTTGGCCCTCCTGAGCCTGCTTTGCCAACGACTTGTCTCATTTGTGGTTGGAACTGAAATGATTTAGGCCCCGCCCACTTGATTCAGCCACGCCTATTATTGCATCATCTGCCTGTTTGTCTCGCTGGCTACACCATGGAGTCCAAGACCATCATCCTACACTGACCTCCACCAGAGGATTTTCATGTTATCTGTAAACTGAACTTCCAATTTAACGTGTCAATAAAATTCTGTTAACATTTAGTATAGTTCATGCTGTTTATTTAAAAATATTATTGTTTCCCACAAATAACGTATGATATTTAGCAATTATCAGTTAATGTTCTAAGATAACGGGTCAGTTTAATTTGATCAAGGGCAATATCAACGTACTGAGAGCAACAGCTACATTTGGAACGTTGGAACCAATGGAATGTTCTATCAGGTCTATCACCATAGCAACCATAGGAATGGTCTAAGCAGAAGAACCAGGTCAATGGTTGCCATGGTGATAAGATCAACATTGAAACTTTGCACCAAAAAGGAATCATTTTGTTTTCCGTGTATTCTGTGCGACTTTTCAAGCCAGAACTGAAACAGAACCGAAATATCCATTTATGAAATATTACTTTTTACCTTTTGTTTGTTTTTTTATTAAACAAAAATCCATTTCTGTAAGATTAAGCCAGGCTTTAAGGGACTTGTCTCATTTGTGGTTGGAACTGAAATGATTTAGACCCCGCCCACCTGATGCAGCCACGCCCACTATTGCATCATCAGCCTCTGTGATGTCATCATAGGAGGTTATATAAAGCAGGTGAAACTCAGACACTTCTCATTGCTCAGCAGAGCAGGCGAGTGAGAAGATGTTAGATACTCTTCTGATAATCGTGGGGTGCCTCTGCACCTTCACGATGCTTTTATTACTTGTTGGATTAGGAAAACGTAGTGGAGGACGAAAGGCAAATGAAGCCGACCTCTACCTAGAGATTATGTTCGCAATCGAACGCACAAACCACACCATGTTCCAGATACAGACCATAACGGGTCAGTTTAATTTGATCAACGTACTGAGAGCAACTGCTACGTTTGGAACGTTGGAACCAATGGAATGTTCTATCAGTTCTATCACCATAGCAACCATAGGAATGGTCTAAGCAGAAGAACCAAGTCAATGGTTGCCACGGTGATAAGATCAACATTGAAACTTTGCACCAAAAAGGAATCATTTTGTTTTCTGTGTATTCTGCGCGACTTTGGAAGCTAGAAATGAAACAGAACCAAAATATCCATTTATGAAATCTTACTTTTTACCTTTTGGAGGTTTTTTTTAAACAAAAATCCATTTCAGCAAGATTAAGCCGGGCTTTAAGTGACTTACTTAAAATTGAAATTGATGTTTTAGCTAACTGAAGACTATTTAAAATTATGAAGCGTGGCAGTTAACGCCGTGATGACTCCATTAAAAACTATTTCAGCCAATCAAACATTTTCAGGGGGAGTCTTGTTTTTTTCGAGAGGCTCCAACCGTTCCTTGGCCTCCCCTTATAGACTTTTTACGTAAAAAGTGTGTGTGTGTGTGTAACAGAACATATACATGTCACAAATTGCATGCATTCTTTTTTCCTTTTGCTACATCATACAGCAAAATATACAGAATTATGCTTTCATTATTTTGCTACATTGTAGCGGTTAACAGGTGACTCTGTGAAGCCACAATGTTGAACAAATATGATACAAAGGGTCTCAAAGCAACGCATAGCGCATTTTGCTCTTTTAAATCTAATATTATAGAATCATGGAACCTGCCGACAGATCGGCCCCATTCGGCCCCCGTCTACTCGCCCGTTTCTCCTGCTGTAAAGACTCAAACCTTAATCAGTCGTTGGTCTTGTCTTAGATTCAGGAGCCGTATGTCTATCCCATGCATGTTTAATACCCTCACCTTAATAACATCACTCATCCTAGGATAACTTTTCACTTCCAGCATTATAGATATTACCTATTGCTACTTAGACTCAGGTATTGTCTTCTCCCATGGGCTCCTTTTTGTATTTACATAAAACATTTTCCCCAGTATGTCCCAATATCTAACAAATCAAGTTAAAAAAAAGAAAGGAACAGAAACAAAATTTTCTTAAAAGGCCTTTATAAATGTATCCCATACATGTGTTTGTACATACATGTAGATTGAACATGAGGTCTATGTAGGTGACTGTACACAACAAATGCCAGGGTCGGCACGCTTAGATGGTGGAATTAAATGCCATAGTAATATGAGGAAAAACTCAAATGGAGAAAATATATTTTATATTTATTTGAGGGACTTTGAGAGGTGAGATTGCACCTGTGACATGATCTTGACATGTTGGTAGTTACGCTGACAAGCTGCTCTACCACGCATGTATGGATATGTGGTTGGCCCTCCTGAGCCTGCTTTGCCAACGACTTGTCTCATTTGTGGTTGGAACTGAAATGATTTAGGCCCCGCCCACTTGATTCAGCCACGCCTATTATTGCATCATCTGCCTGTTTGTCTCGCTGGCTACACCATGGAGTCCAAGACCATCATCCTACACTGACCTCCCCCAGAGGATTTTCATGTTATCTGTAAACTGAACTTCCAATTTAACGTGTCAATAAAATTCTGTTAACATTTAGTATAGTTCATGCTGTTTATTTAAAAATATTATTATTTCCCACAAATAACGTATGATATTTAGCAATTATCAGTTAATGTTCTAAGATAACGGGTCAGTTTAATTTGATCAAGGGCAATATCAAGGTACTGAGAGCAACAGCTACATTTGGAACGTTGGAACCAATGGAATGTTCTATCAGGTCTATCACCATAGCAACCATAGGAATGGTCTAAGCAGAAGAGCCAGGTCAATGGTTGCCATGGTGATAAGATCAACATTGAAACTTTGCACCAAAAAGGAATCATTTTGTTTTCCGTGTATTCTGCGCGACTTTTCAAGCCAGAAATGAAACAGAACCGAAATATCCATTTATGAAATATTACTTTTTACCTTTTGTTTGTTTTTTTATTAAACAAAAATCCATTTCTGTAAGATTAAGCCAGGCTTTAAGGGACTTGTCTCATTTGTGGTTGGAACTGAAATGATTTAGACCCCGCCCACCTGATGCAGCCACGCCCACTATTGCATCATCAGCCTCTGTGATGTCATCATAGGAGGTTATATAAAGCAGGTGAAACTCAGACACTTCTCATTGCTCAGCAGAGCAGGCGAGTGAGAAGATGTTAGATACTCTTCTGATAATCGTGGGGTGCCTCTGCACCTTCACGATGCTTTTATTACTTGTTGGATTAGGAAAACGTAGTGGAGGACGAAAGGCAAATGAAGCCGACCTCTACCTAGAGATTATGTTCGCAATCGAACGCACAAACCACACCATGTTCCAGATACAGACCATAACGGGTCAGTTTAATTTGATCAACGTACTGAGAGCAACTGCTACGTTTGGAACGTTGGAACCAATGGAATGTTCTATCAGTTCTATCACCATAGCAACCATAGGAATGGTCTAAGCAGAAGAACCAAGTCAATGGTTGCCACGGTGATAAGATCAACATTGAAACTTTGCACCAAAAAGGAATCATTTTGTTTTCTGTGTATTCTGCGCGACTTTGGAAGCTAGAAATGAAACAGAACCGAAATATCCATTTATGAAATCTTACTTTTTACCTTTTGGAGGGTTTTTTTTAAACAAAAATCCATTTCAGCAAGATTAAGCCGGGCTTTAAGTGACTTACTTAAAATTGAAATTGATGTTTTAGCTAACTGAAGACTATTTAAAATTATGAAGCGTGGCAGTTAACGCCGTGATGACTCCATTAAAAACTATTTCAGCCAATCAAACATTTTCAGGGGGAGTCTTGTTTTTTTCGAGAGGCTCCAACCGTTCCTTGGCCTCCCCTTATAGACTTTTTACGTAAAAAGTGTGTGTGTGTGTGTGTAACAGAACATATACATGTCACAAATTGCATGCATTCTTTTTTCCTTTTGCTACATCATACAGCATAATATACAGAATTATGCTTTCATTATTTTGCTACATTGTAGCGGTTAACAGGTGACTCTGTGAAGCCACAATGTTGAACAAATATGATACAAAGGGTCTCAAAGCAACGCATAGCGCATTTTGCTCTTTTAAATCTAATATTATAGAATCATGGAACCTGCCGACAGATCGGCCCCATTCGGCCCCCGTCTACTCGCCCGTTTCTCCTGCTGTAAAGACTCAAACCTTAATCAGGCGTTGGTCTTGTCTTAGATTCAGGAGCCGTATGTCTATCCCATGCATGTTTAATACCCTCACCTTAATAACATCACTCATCCTAGGATAACTTTTCACTTCCAGCATTATAGATATTACCTATTGCTACTTAGACTCAGGTATTGTCTTCTCCCATGTGCTCCTTTTTGTATTTACATAAAACATTTTCCCCAGTATGTCCCAATATCTAACAAATCAAGTTAAAAAAAGAAAGGAACAGAAACAAAATTTTCTTAAAAGGCCTTTATAAATGTATCCCATACATGTGTTTGTACATACATGTAGATTGAACATGAGGTCTATGTAGGTGACTGTACACAACATATGCCAGGGTCGGCACGCTTAGATGGTGGAATTAAATGCCATAGTAATATGAGGAAAAACTCAAATGGAGAAAATATATTTTATATTTATTTGAGGGACTTTGAGAGGTGAGATTGCACCTGTGACATGATCTTGACATGTTGGTAGTTACGCTGACAAGCTGCTCTACCACGCATGTATGGATATGTGGTTGGCCCTCCTGAGCCTGCTTTGCCAACGACTTGTCTCATTTGTGGTTGGAACTGAAATGATTTAGGCCCCGCCCACTTGATTCAGCCACGCCTATTATTGCATCATCTGCCTGTTTGTCTCGCTGGCTACACCATGGAGTCCAAGACCATCATCCTACACTGACCTCCCCCAGAGGATTTTCATGTTATCTGTAAACTGAACTTCCAATTTAACGTGTCAATAAAATTCTGTTAACATTTAGTATAGTTCATGCTGTTTATTTAAAAATATTATTATTTCCCACAAATAACGTATGATATTTAGCAATTATCAGTTAATGTTCTAAGATAACGGGTCAGTTTAATTTGATCAAGGGCAATATCAAGGTACTGAGAGCAACAGCTACATTTGGAACGTTGGAACCAATGGAATGTTCTATCAGGTCTATCACCATAGCAACCATAGGAATGGTCTAAGCAGAAGAGCCAGGTCAATGGTTGCCATGGTGATAATATCAACATTGAAACTTTGCACCAAAAAGGAATCATTTTGTTTTCCGTGTATTCTGCGCGACTTTTCAAGCCAGAAATGAAACAGAACCGAAATATCCATTTATGAAATATTACTTTTTACCTTTTGTTTGTTTTTTTATTAAACAAAAATCCATTTCTGTAAGATTAAGCCAGGCTTTAAGGGACTTGTCTCATTTGTGGTTGGAACTGAAATGATTTAGACCCCGCCCACCTGATGCAGCCACGCCCACTATTGCATCATCAGCCTCTGTGATGTCATCATAGGAGGTTATATAAAGCAGGTGAAACTCAGACACTTCTCATTGCTCAGCAGAGCAGGCGAGTGAGAAGATGTTAGATACTCTTCTGATAATCGTGGGGTGCCTCTGCACCTTCATGATGCTTTTATTACTTGTTGGATTAGGAAAACGTAGTGGAGGACGAAAGGCAAATGAAGCCGACCTCTACCTAGAGATTATGTTCGCAATCGAACGCACAAACCACACCATGTTCCAGATACAGACCATAACGGGTCAGTTTAATTTGATCAACGTACTGAGAGCAACTGCTACGTTTGGAACGTTGGAACCAATGGAATGTTCTATCAGTTCTATCACCATAGCAACCATAGGAATGGTCTAAGCAGAAGAACCAAGTCAATGGTTGCCACGGTGATAAGATCAACATTGAAACTTTGCACCAAAAAGGAATCATTTTGTTTTCTGTGTATTCTGCGCGACTTTGGAAGCTAGAAATGAAACAGAACCGAAATATCCATTTATGAAATCTTACTTTTTACCTTTTGGAGGTTTTTTTTAAACAAAAATCCATTTCAGCAAGATTAAGCCGGGCTTTAAGTGACTTACTTAAAATTGAAATTGATGTTTTAGCTAACTGAAGACTATTTAAAATTATGAAGCGTGGCAGTTAACGCCGTGATGACTCCATTAAAAACTATTTCAGCCAATCAAACATTTTCAGGGGGAGTCTTGTTTTTTTCGAGAGGCTCCAACCGTTCCTTGGCCTCCCCTTATAGACTTTTTACGTAAAAAGTGTGTGTGTGTGTGTAACAGAACATATACATGTCACAAATTGCATGCATTCTTTTTTCCTTTTGCTACATCATACAGCATAATATACAGAATTATGCTTTCATTATTTTGCTACATTGTAGCGGTTAACAGGTGACTCTGTGAAGCCACAATGTTGAACAAATATGATACAAAGGGTCTCAAAGCAACGCATAGCGCATTTTGCTCTTTTAAATCTAATATTATAGAATCATGGAACCTGCCGACAGATCGGCCCCATTCGGCCCCCGTCTACTCGCCCGTTTCTCCTGCTGTAAAGACTCAAACCTTAATCAGTCGTTGGTCTTGTCTTAGATTCAGGAGCCGTATGTCTATCCCATGCATGTTTAATACCCTCACCTTAATAACATCACTCATCCTAGGATAACTTTTCACTTCCAGCATTATAGATATTACCTATTGCTACTTAGACTCAGGTATTGTCTTCTCCCATGGGCTCCTTTTTGTATTTACATAAAACATTTTCCCCAGTATGTCCCAATATCTAACAAATCAAGTTAAAAAAAAGAAAGGAACAGAAACAAAATTTTCTTAAAAGGCTTTTATAAATGTATCCCATACATGTGTTTGTACATACATGTAGATTGAACATGAGGTCTATGTAGGTGACTGTACACAACAAATGCCAGGGTCGGCACGCTTAGATGGTGGAATTAAATGCCATAGTAATATGAGGAAAAACTCAAATGGAGAAAATATATTTTATATTTATTTGAGGGACTTTGAGAGGTGAGATTGCACCTGTGACATGATCTTGACATGTTGGTAGTTACGCTGACAAGCTGCTCTACCACGCATGTATGGATATGTGGTTGGCCCTCCTGAGCCTGCTTTGCCAACGACTTGTCTCATTTGTGGTTGGAACTGAAATGATTTAGGCCCCGCCCACTTGATTCAGCCACGCCTATTATTGCATCATCTGCCTGTTTGTCTCGCTGGCTACACCATGGAGTCCAAGACCATCATCCTACACTGACCTCCCCCAGAGGATTTTCATGTTATCTGTAAACTGAACTTCCAATTTAACGTGTCAATAAAATTCTGTTAACATTTAGTATAGTTCATGCTGTTTATTTAAAAATATTATTATTTCCCACAAATAACGTATGATATTTAGCAATTATCAGTTAATGTTCTAAGATAACGGGTCAGTTTAATTTGATCAAGGGCAATATCAAGGTACTGAGAGCAACAGCTACATTTGGAACGTTGGAACCAATGGAATGTTCTATCAGGTCTATCACCATAGCAACCATAGGAATGGTCTAAGCAGAAGAGCCAGGTCAATGGTTGCCATGGTGATAAGATCAACATTGAAACTTTGCACCAAAAAGGAATCATTTTGTTTTCCGTGTATTCTGCGCGACTTTTCAAGCCAGAAATGAAACAGAACCGAAATATCCATTTATGAAATATTACTTTTTACCTTTTGTTTGTTTTTTTATTAAACAAAAATCCATTTCTGTAAGATTAAGCCAGGCTTTAAGGGACTTGTCTCATTTGTGGTTGGAACTGAAATGATTTAGACCCCGCCCACCTGATGCAGCCACGCCCACTATTGCATCATCAGCCTCTGTGATGTCATCATAGGAGGTTATATAAAGCAGGTGAAACTCAGACACTTCTCATTGCTCAGCAGAGCAGGCGAGTGAGAAGATGTTAGATACTCTTCTGATAATCGTGGGGTGCCTCTGCACCTTCACGATGCTTTTATTACTTGTTGGATTAGGAAAACGTAGTGGAGGACGAAAGGCAAATGAAGCCGACCTCTACCTAGAGATTATGTTCGCAATCGAACGCACAAACCACACCATGTTCCAGATACAGACCATAACGGGTCAGTTTAATTTGATCAACGTACTGAGAGCAACTGCTACGTTTGGAACGTTGGAACCAATGGAATGTTCTATCAGTTCTATCACCATAGCAACCATAGGAATGGTCTAAGCAGAAGAACCAAGTCAATGGTTGCCACGGTGATAAGATCAACATTGAAACTTTGCACCAAAAAGGAATCATTTTGTTTTCTGTGTATTCTGCGCGACTTTGGAAGCTAGAAATGAAACAGAACCGAAATATCCATTTATGAAATCTTACTTTTTACCTTTTGGAGGTTTTTTTTTAAACAAAAATCCATTTCAGCAAGATTAAGCCGGGCTTTAAGTGACTTACTTAAAATTGAAATTGATGTTTTAGCTAACTGAAGACTATTTAAAATTATGAAGCGTGGCAGTTAACGCCGTGATGACTCCATTAAAAACTATTTCAGCCAATCAAACATTTTCAGGGGGAGTCTTGTTTTTTTCGAGAGGCTCCAACCGTTCCTTAGCCTCCCCTTATAGACTTTTTTACGTAAAAAGTGTGTGTGTGTGTGTAACGGAACATATACATGTCACAAATTGCATGCATTCTTTTTTCCTTTTGCTACATCATACAGCATAATATACAGAATTATGCTTTCATTATTTTGCTACATTGTAGCGGTTAACAGGTGACTGTGAAGCCACAAGGTTGAACAAATATGATACAAAGGGTCTCAAAGCAACGCATAGCGCATTTTGCTCTTTTAAATCTAATGTTATAGAATCATGGAACCTGCCGACAGATCGGCCCCATTCGGCCCCCGTCTACTCGCCCGTTTCTCCTGCTGTAAAGACTCAAACCTTAGTCAGTCGTTGGTCTTGTCTTAGATTCAGGAGCCGTATGTCTATCCCATGCATGTTTAATACCCTCACCTTAATAACATCACTCATCCTAGGATAACTTTTCACTTCCAGCATTATAGATATTACCTATTGCTACTTAGACTCAGGTATTGTCTTCTCCCATGTGCTCCTTTTTGTATTTACATAAAACATTTTCCCCAGTATGTCCCAATATCTAACAAATCAAGTTAAAAAAAGAAAGGAACAGAAACAAAATTTTCTTAAAAGGCCTTTATAAATGTATCCCATACATGTGTTTGTACATACATGTAGATTGAACATGAGGTCTATGTAGGTGACTGTACACAACATATGCCAGGGTCGGCACGCTTAGATGGTGGAATTAAATGCCATAGTAATATGAGGAAAAACTCAAATGGAGAAAATATATTTTATATTTATTTGAGGGACTTTGAGAGGTGAGATTGCACCTGTGACATGATCTTGACATGTTGGTAGTTACGCTGACAAGCTGCTTTACCACCTATGTATGGATATGTGGTTGGCCCTCCTGAGCCTGCTTTGCCAACGACTTGTCTCATTTGTGGTTGGAACTGAAATGATTTAGGCCCCGCCCACTTGATTCAGCCACGCCTATTATTGCATCATCTGCCTGTTTGTCTCGCTGGCTACACCATGGAGTCCAAGACCATCATCCTACACTGACCTCCACCAGAGGATTTTCATGTTATCTGTAAACTGAACTTCCAATTTAACGTGTCAATAAAATTCTGTTAACATTTAGTATAGTTCATGCTGTTTATTTAAAAATATTATTGTTTCCCACAAATAACGTATGATATTTAGCAATTATCAGTTAATGTTCTAAGATAACGGGTCAGTTTAATTTGATCAAGGGCAATATCAACGTACTGAGAGCAACAGCTACATTTGGAACGTTGGAACCAATGGAATGTTCTATCAGGTCTATCACCATAGCAACCATAGGAATGGTCTAAGCAGAAGAACCAGGTCAATGGTTGCCATGGTGATAAGATCAACATTGAAACTTTGCACCAAAAAGGAATCATTTTGTTTTCCGTGTATTCTGTGCGACTTTTCAAGCCAGAACTGAAACAGAACCGAAATATCCATTTATGAAATATTACTTTTTACCTTTTGTTTGTTTTTTTATTAAACAAAAATCCATTTCTGTAAGATTAAGCCAGGCTTTAAGGGACTTGTCTCATTTGTGGTTGGAACTGAAATGATTTAGACCCCGCCCACCTGATGCAGCCACGCCCACTATTGCATCATCAGCCTCTGTGATGTCATCATAGGAGGTTATATAAAGCAGGTGAAACTCAGACACTTCTCATTGCTCAGCAGAGCAGGCGAGTGAGAAGATGTTAGATACTCTTCTGATAATCGTGGGGTGCCTCTGCACCTTCACGATGCTTTTATTACTTGTTGGATTAGGAAAACGTAGTGGAGGACGAAAGGCAAATGAAGCCGACCTCTACCTAGAGATTATGTTCGCAATCGAACGCACAAACCACACCATGTTCCAGATACAGACCATAACGGGTCAGTTTAATTTGATCAACGTACTGAGAGCAACTGCTACGTTTGGAACGTTGGAACCAATGGAATGTTCTATCAGTTCTATCACCATAGCAACCATAGGAATGGTCTAAGCAGAAGAACCAAGTCAATGGTTGCCACGGTGATAAGATCAACATTGAAACTTTGCACCAAAAAGGAATCATTTTGTTTTCTGTGTATTCTGCGCGACTTTGGAAGCTAGAAATGAAACAGAACCAAAATATCCATTTATGAAATCTTACTTTTTACCTTTTGGAGGTTTTTTTTAAACAAAAATCCATTTCAGCAAGATTAAGCCGGGCTTTAAGTGACTTACTTAAAATTGAAATTGATGTTTTAGCTAACTGAAGACTATTTAAAATTATGAAGCGTGGCAGTTAACGCCGTGATGACTCCATTAAAAACTATTTCAGCCAATCAAACATTTTCAGGGGGAGTCTTGTTTTTTTCGAGAGGCTCCAACCGTTCCTTGGCCTCCCCTTATAGACTTTTTACGTAAAAAGTGTGTGTGTGTGTGTAACAGAACATATACATGTCACAAATTGCATGCATTCTTTTTTCCTTTTGCTACATCATACAGCATAATATACAGAATTATGCTTTCATTATTTTGCTACATTGTAGCGGTTAACAGGTGACTCTGTGAAGCCACAATGTTGAACAAATATGATACAAAGGGTCTCAAAGCAACGCATAGCGCATTTTGCTCTTTTAAATCTAATATTATAGAATCATGGAACCTGCCGACAGATCGGCCCCATTCGGCCCCCGTCTACTCGCCCGTTTCTCCTGCTGTAAAGACTCAAACCTTAATCAGTCGTTGGTCTTGTCTTAGATTCAGGAGCCGTATGTCTATCCCATGCATGTTTAATACCCTCACCTTAATAACATCACTCATCCTAGGATAACTTTTCACTTCCAGCATTATAGATATTACCTATTGCTACTTAGACTCAGGTATTGTCTTCTCCCATGGGCTCCTTTTTGTATTTACATAAAACATTTTCCCCAGTATGTCCCAATATCTAACAAATCAAGTTAAAAAAAAGAAAGGAACAGAAACAAAATTTTCTTAAAAGGCCTTTATAAATGTATCCCATACATGTGTTTGTACATACATGTAGATTGAACATGAGGTCTATGTAGGTGACTGTACACAACAAATGCCAGGGTCGGCACGCTTAGATGGTGGAATTAAATGCCATAGTAATATGAGGAAAAACTCAAATGGAGAAAATATATTTTATATTTATTTGAGGGACTTTGAGAGGTGAGATTGCACCTGTGACATGATCTTGACATGTTGGTAGTTACGCTGACAAGCTGCTCTACCACGCATGTATGGATATGTGGTTGGCCCTCCTGAGCCTGCTTTGCCAACGACTTGTCTCATTTGTGGTTGGAACTGAAATGATTTAGGCCCCGCCCACTTGATTCAGCCACGCCTATTATTGCATCATCTGCCTGTTTGTCTCGCTGGCTACACCATGGAGTCCAAGACCATCATCCTACACTGACCTCCCCCAGAGGATTTTCATGTTATCTGTAAACTGAACTTCCAATTTAACGTGTCAATAAAATTCTGTTAACATTTAGTATAGTTCATGCTGTTTATTTAAAAATATTATTATTTCCCACAAATAACGTATGATATTTAGCAATTATCAGTTAATGTTCTAAGATAACGGGTCAGTTTAATTTGATCAAGGGCAATATCAAGGTACTGAGAGCAACAGCTACATTTGGAACGTTGGAACCAATGGAATGTTCTATCAGGTCTATCACCATAGCAACCATAGGAATGGTCTAAGCAGAAGAGCCAGGTCAATGGTTGCCATGGTGATAAGATCAACATTGAAACTTTGCACCAAAAAGGAATCATTTTGTTTTCCGTGTATTCTGCGCGACTTTTCAAGCCAGAAATGAAACAGAACCGAAATATCCATTTATGAAATATTACTTTTTACCTTTTGTTTGTTTTTTTATTAAACAAAAATCCATTTCTGTAAGATTAAGCCAGGCTTTAAGGGACTTGTCTCATTTGTGGTTGGAACTGAAATGATTTAGACCCCGCCCACCTGATGCAGCCACGCCCACTATTGCATCATCAGCCTCTGTGATGTCATCATAGGAGGTTATATAAAGCAGGTGAAACTCAGACACTTCTCATTGCTCAGCAGAGCAGGCGAGTGAGAAGATGTTAGATACTCTTCTGATAATCGTGGGGTGCCTCTGCACCTTCACGATGCTTTTATTACTTGTTGGATTAGGAAAACGTAGTGGAGGACGAAAGGCAAATGAAGCCGACCTCTACCTAGAGATTATGTTCGCAATCGAACGCACAAACCACACCATGTTCCAGATACAGACCATAACGGGTCAGTTTAATTTGATCAACGTACTGAGAGCAACTGCTACGTTTGGAACGTTGGAACCAATGGAATGTTCTATCAGTTCTATCACCATAGCAACCATAGGAATGGTCTAAGCAGAAGAACCAAGTCAATGGTTGCCACGGTGATAAGATCAACATTGAAACTTTGCACCAAAAAGGAATCATTTTGTTTTCTGTGTATTCTGCGCGACTTTGGAAGCTAGAAATGAAACAGAACCGAAATATCCATTTATGAAATCTTACTTTTTACCTTTTGGAGGTTTTTTTTTAAACAAAAATCCATTTCAGCAAGATTAAGCCGGGCTTTAAGTGACTTACTTAAAATTGAAATTGATGTTTTAGCTAACTGAAGACTATTTAAAATTATGAAGCGTGGCAGTTAACGCCGTGATGACTCCATTAAAAACTATTTCAGCCAATCAAACATTTTCAGGGGGAGTCTTGTTTTTTTCGAGAGGCTCCAACCGTTCCTTAGCCTCCCCTTATAGACTTTTTTACGTAAAAAGTGTGTGTGTGTGTGTAACGGAACATATACATGTCACAAATTGCATGCATTCTTTTTTCCTTTTGCTACATCATACAGCATAATATACAGAATTATGCTTTCATTATTTTGCTACATTGTAGCGGTTAACAGGTGACTGTGAAGCCACAAGGTTGAACAAATATGATACAAAGGGTCTCAAAGCAACGCATAGCGCATTTTGCTCTTTTAAATCTAATGTTATAGAATCATGGAACCTGCCGACAGATCGGCCCCATTCGGCCCCCGTCTACTCGCCCGTTTCTCCTGCTGTAAAGACTCAAACCTTAGTCAGTCGTTGGTCTTGTCTTAGATTCAGGAGCCGTATGTCTATCCCATGCATGTTTAATACCCTCACCTTAATAACATCACTCATCCTAGGATAACTTTTCACTTCCAGCATTATAGATATTACCTATTGCTACTTAGACTCAGGTATTGTCTTCTCCCATGTGCTCCTTTTTGTATTTACATAAAACATTTTCCCCAGTATGTCCCAATATCTAACAAATCAAGTTAAAAAAAGAAAGGAACAGAAACAAAATTTTCTTAAAAGGCCTTTATAAATGTATCCCATACATGTGTTTGTACATACATGTAGATTGAACATGAGGTCTATGTAGGTGACTGTACACAACATATGCCAGGGTCGGCACGCTTAGATGGTGGAATTAAATGCCATAGTAATATGAGGAAAAACTCAAATGGAGAAAATATATTTTATATTTATTTGAGGGACTTTGAGAGGTGAGATTGCACCTGTGACATGATCTTGACATGTTGGTAGTTACGCTGACAAGCTGCTTTACCACCTATGTATGGATATGTGGTTGGCCCTCCTGAGCCTGCTTTGCCAACGACTTGTCTCATTTGTGGTTGGAACTGAAATGATTTAGGCCCCGCCCACTTGATTCAGCCACGCCTATTATTGCATCATCTGCCTGTTTGTCTCGCTGGCTACACCATGGAGTCCAAGACCATCATCCTACACTGACCTCCACCAGAGGATTTTCATGTTATCTGTAAACTGAACTTCCAATTTAACGTGTCAATAAAATTCTGTTAACATTTAGTATAGTTCATGCTGTTTATTTAAAAATATTATTGTTTCCCACAAATAACGTATGATATTTAGCAATTATCAGTTAATGTTCTAAGATAACGGGTCAGTTTAATTTGATCAAGGGCAATATCAACGTACTGAGAGCAACAGCTACATTTGGAACGTTGGAACCAATGGAATGTTCTATCAGGTCTATCACCATAGCAACCATAGGAATGGTCTAAGCAGAAGAACCAGGTCAATGGTTGCCATGGTGATAAGATCAACATTGAAACTTTGCACCAAAAAGGAATCATTTTGTTTTCCGTGTATTCTGTGCGACTTTTCAAGCCAGAACTGAAACAGAACCGAAATATCCATTTATGAAATATTACTTTTTACCTTTTGTTTGTTTTTTTATTAAACAAAAATCCATTTCTGTAAGATTAAGCCAGGCTTTAAGGGACTTGTCTCATTTGTGGTTGGAACTGAAATGATTTAGACCCCGCCCACCTGATGCAGCCACGCCCACTATTGCATCATCAGCCTCTGTGATGTCATCATAGGAGGTTATATAAAGCAGGTGAAACTCAGACACTTCTCATTGCTCAGCAGAGCAGGCGAGTGAGAAGATGTTAGATACTCTTCTGATAATCGTGGGGTGCCTCTGCACCTTCACGATGCTTTTATTACTTGTTGGATTAGGAAAACGTAGTGGAGGACGAAAGGCAAATGAAGCCGACCTCTACCTAGAGATTATGTTCGCAATCGAACGCACAAACCACACCATGTTCCAGATACAGACCATAATGGGTCAGTTTAATTTGATCAACGTACTGAGAGCAACTGCTACGTTTGGAACGTTGGAACCAATGGAATGTTCTATCAGTTCTATCACCATAGCAACCATAGGAATGGTCTAAGCAGAAGAACCAAGTCAATGGTTGCCACGGTGATAAGATCAACATTGAAACTTTGCACCAAAAAGGAATCATTTTGTTTTCTGTGTATTCTGCGCGACTTTGGAAGCTAGAAATGAAACAGAACCAAAATATCCATTTATGAAATCTTACTTTTTACCTTTTGGAGGTTTTTTTTAAACAAAAATCCATTTCAGCAAGATTAAGCCGGGCTTTAAGTGACTTACTTAAAATTGAAATTGATGTTTTAGCTAACTGAAGACTATTTAAAATTATGAAGCGTGGCAGTTAACGCCGTGATGACTCCATTAAAAACTATTTCAGCCAATCAAACATTTTCAGGGGGAGTCTTGTTTTTTTCGAGAGGCTCCAACCGTTCCTTGGCCTCCCCTTATAGACTTTTTACGTAAAAAGTGTGTGTGTGTGTGTAACAGAACATATACATGTCACAAATTGCATGCATTCTTTTTTCCTTTTGCTACATCATACAGCATAATATACAGAATTATGCTTTCATTATTTTGCTACATTGTAGCGGTTAACAGGTGACTCTGTGAAGCCACAATGTTGAACAAATATGATACAAAGGGTCTCAAAGCAACGCATAGCGCATTTTGCTCTTTTAAATCTAATATTATAGAATCATGGAACCTGCCGACAGATCGGCCCCATTCGGCCCCCGTCTACTCGCCCGTTTCTCCTGCTGTAAAGACTCAAACCTTAATCAGTCGTTGGTCTTGTCTTAGATTCAGGAGCCGTATGTCTATCCCATGCATGTTTAATACCCTCACCTTAATAACATCACTCATCCTAGGATAACTTTTCACTTCCAGCATTATAGATATTACCTATTGCTACTTAGACTCAGGTATTGTCTTCTCCCATGGGCTCCTTTTTGTATTTACATAAAACATTTTCCCCAGTATGTCCCAATATCTAACAAATCAAGTTAAAAAAAAGAAAGGAACAGAAACAAAATTTTCTTAAAAGGCCTTTATAAATGTATCCCATACATGTGTTTGTACATACATGTAGATTGAACATGAGGTCTATGTAGGTGACTGTACACAACAAATGCCAGGGTCGGCACGCTTAGATGGTGGAATTAAATGCCATAGTAATATGAGGAAAAACTCAAATGGAGAAAATATATTTTATATTTATTTGAGGGACTTTGAGAGGTGAGATTGCACCTGTGACATGATCTTGACATGTTGGTAGTTACGCTGACAAGCTGCTCTACCACGCATGTATGGATATGTGGTTGGCCCTCCTGAGCCTGCTTTGCCAACGACTTGTCTCATTTGTGGTTGGAACTGAAATGATTTAGGCCCCGCCCACTTGATTCAGCCACGCCTATTATTGCATCATCTGCCTGTTTGTCTCGCTGGCTACACCATGGAGTCCAAGACCATCATCCTACACTGACCTCCCCCAGAGGATTTTCATGTTATCTGTAAACTGAACTTCCAATTTAACGTGTCAATAAAATTCTGTTAACATTTAGTATAGTTCATGCTGTTTATTTAAAAATATTATTATTTCCCACAAATAACGTATGATATTTAGCAATTATCAGTTAATGTTCTAAGATAACGGGTCAGTTTAATTTGATCAAGGGCAATATCAAGGTACTGAGAGCAACAGCTACATTTGGAACGTTGGAACCAATGGAATGTTCTATCAGGTCTATCACCATAGCAACCATAGGAATGGTCTAAGCAGAAGAGCCAGGTCAATGGTTGCCATGGTGATAAGATCAACATTGAAACTTTGCACCAAAAAGGAATCATTTTGTTTTCCGTGTATTCTGCGCGACTTTTCAAGCCAGAAATGAAACAGAACCGAAATATCCATTTATGAAATATTACTTTTTACCTTTTGTTTGTTTTTTTATTAAACAAAAATCCATTTCTGTAAGATTAAGCCAGGCTTTAAGGGACTTGTCTCATTTGTGGTTGGAACTGAAATGATTTAGACCCCGCCCACCTGATGCAGCCACGCCCACTATTGCATCATCAGCCTCTGTGATGTCATCATAGGAGGTTATATAAAGCAGGTGAAACTCAGACACTTCTCATTGCTCAGCAGAGCAGGCGAGTGAGAAGATGTTAGATACTCTTCTGATAATCGTGGGGTGCCTCTGCACCTTCACGATGCTTTTATTACTTGTTGGATTAGGAAAACGTAGTGGAGGACGAAAGGCAAATGAAGCCGACCTCTACCTAGAGATTATGTTCGCAATCGAACGCACAAACCACACCATGTTCCAGATACAGACCATAACGGGTCAGTTTAATTTGATCAACGTACTGAGAGCAACTGCTACGTTTGGAACGTTGGAACCAATGGAATGTTCTATCAGTTCTATCACCATAGCAACCATAGGAATGGTCTAAGCAGAAGAACCAAGTCAATGGTTGCCACGGTGATAAGATCAACATTGAAACTTTGCACCAAAAAGGAATCATTTTGTTTTCTGTGTATTCTGCGCGACTTTGGAAGCTAGAAATGAAACAGAACCGAAATATCCATTTATGAAATCTTACTTTTTACCTTTTGGAGGGTTTTTTTTAAACAAAAATCCATTTCAGCAAGATTAAGCCGGGCTTTAAGTGACTTACTTAAAATTGAAATTGATGTTTTAGCTAACTGAAGACTATTTAAAATTATGAAGCGTGGCAGTTAACGCCGTGATGACTCCATTAAAAACTATTTCAGCCAATCAAACATTTTCAGGGGGAGTCTTGTTTTTTTCGAGAGGCTCCAACCGTTCCTTGGCCTCCCCTTATAGACTTTTTACGTAAAAAGTGTGTGTGTGTGTGTGTAACAGAACATATACATGTCACAAATTGCATGCATTCTTTTTTCCTTTTGCTACATCATACAGCATAATATACAGAATTATGCTTTCATTATTTTGCTACATTGTAGCGGTTAACAGGTGACTCTGTGAAGCCACAATGTTGAACAAATATGATACAAAGGGTCTCAAAGCAACGCATAGCGCATTTTGCTCTTTTAAATCTAATATTATAGAATCATGGAACCTGCCGACAGATCGGCCCCATTCGGCCCCCGTCTACTCGCCCGTTTCTCCTGCTGTAAAGACTCAAACCTTAATCAGGCGTTGGTCTTGTCTTAGATTCAGGAGCCGTATGTCTATCCCATGCATGTTTAATACCCTCACCTTAATAACATCACTCATCCTAGGATAACTTTTCACTTCCAGCATTATAGATATTACCTATTGCTACTTAGACTCAGGTATTGTCTTCTCCCATGTGCTCCTTTTTGTATTTACATAAAACATTTTCCCCAGTATGTCCCAATATCTAACAAATCAAGTTAAAAAAAGAAAGGAACAGAAACAAAATTTTCTTAAAAGGCCTTTATAAATGTATCCCATACATGTGTTTGTACATACATGTAGATTGAACATGAGGTCTATGTAGGTGACTGTACACAACATATGCCAGGGTCGGCACGCTTAGATGGTGGAATTAAATGCCATAGTAATATGAGGAAAAACTCAAATGGAGAAAATATATTTTATATTTATTTGAGGGACTTTGAGAGGTGAGATTGCACCTGTGACATGATCTTGACATGTTGGTAGTTACGCTGACAAGCTGCTCTACCACGCATGTATGGATATGTGGTTGGCCCTCCTGAGCCTGCTTTGCCAACGACTTGTCTCATTTGTGGTTGGAACTGAAATGATTTAGGCCCCGCCCACTTGATTCAGCCACGCCTATTATTGCATCATCTGCCTGTTTGTCTCGCTGGCTACACCATGGAGTCCAAGACCATCATCCTACACTGACCTCCCCCAGAGGATTTTCATGTTATCTGTAAACTGAACTTCCAATTTAACGTGTCAATAAAATTCTGTTAACATTTAGTATAGTTCATGCTGTTTATTTAAAAATATTATTATTTCCCACAAATAACGTATGATATTTAGCAATTATCAGTTAATGTTCTAAGATAACGGGTCAGTTTAATTTGATCAAGGGCAATATCAAGGTACTGAGAGCAACAGCTACATTTGGAACGTTGGAACCAATGGAATGTTCTATCAGGTCTATCACCATAGCAACCATAGGAATGGTCTAAGCAGAAGAGCCAGGTCAATGGTTGCCATGGTGATAATATCAACATTGAAACTTTGCACCAAAAAGGAATCATTTTGTTTTCCGTGTATTCTGCGCGACTTTTCAAGCCAGAAATGAAACAGAACCGAAATATCCATTTATGAAATATTACTTTTTACCTTTTGTTTGTTTTTTTATTAAACAAAAATCCATTTCTGTAAGATTAAGCCAGGCTTTAAGGGACTTGTCTCATTTGTGGTTGGAACTGAAATGATTTAGACCCCGCCCACCTGATGCAGCCACGCCCACTATTGCATCATCAGCCTCTGTGATGTCATCATAGGAGGTTATATAAAGCAGGTGAAACTCAGACACTTCTCATTGCTCAGCAGAGCAGGCGAGTGAGAAGATGTTAGATACTCTTCTGATAATCGTGGGGTGCCTCTGCACCTTCACGATGCTTTTATTACTTGTTGGATTAGGAAAACGTAGTGGAGGACGAAAGGCAAATGAAGCCGACCTCTACCTAGAGATTATGTTCGCAATCGAACGCACAAACCACACCATGTTCCAGATACAGACCATAACGGGTCAGTTTAATTTGATCAACGTACTGAGAGCAACTGCTACGTTTGGAACGTTGGAACCAATGGAATGTTCTATCAGTTCTATCACCATAGCAACCATAGGAATGGTCTAAGCAGAAGAACCAAGTCAATGGTTGCCACGGTGATAAGATCAACATTGAAACTTTGCACCAAAAAGGAATCATTTTGTTTTCTGTGTATTCTGCGCGACTTTGGAAGCTAGAAATGAAACAGAACCGAAATATCCATTTATGAAATCTTACTTTTTACCTTTTGGAGGTTTTTTTTAAACAAAAATCCATTTCAGCAAGATTAAGCCGGGCTTTAAGTGACTTACTTAAAATTGAAATTGATGTTTTAGCTAACTGAAGACTATTTAAAATTATGAAGCGTGGCAGTTAACGCCGTGATGACTCCATTAAAAACTATTTCAGCCAATCAAACATTTTCAGGGGGAGTCTTGTTTTTTTCGAGAGGCTCCAACCGTTCCTTGGCCTCCCCTTATAGACTTTTTACGTAAAAAGTGTGTGTGTGTGTGTAACAGAACATATACATGTCACAAATTGCATGCATTCTTTTTTCCTTTTGCTACATCATACAGCATAATATACAGAATTATGCTTTCATTATTTTGCTACATTGTAGCGGTTAACAGGTGACTCTGTGAAGCCACAATGTTGAACAAATATGATACAAAGGGTCTCAAAGCAACGCATAGCGCATTTTGCTCTTTTAAATCTAATATTATAGAATCATGGAACCTGCCGACAGATCGGCCCCATTCGGCCCCCGTCTACTCGCCCGTTTCTCCTGCTGTAAAGACTCAAACCTTAATCAGTCGTTGGTCTTGTCTTAGATTCAGGAGCCGTATGTCTATCCCATGCATGTTTAATACCCTCACCTTAATAACATCACTCATCCTAGGATAACTTTTCACTTCCAGCATTATAGATATTACCTATTGCTACTTAGACTCAGGTATTGTCTTCTCCCATGGGCTCCTTTTTGTATTTACATAAAACATTTTCCCCAGTATGTCCCAATATCTAACAAATCAAGTTAAAAAAAGAAAGGAACAGAAACAAAATTTTCTTAAAAGGCCTTTATAAATGTATCCCATACATGTGTTTGTACATACATGTAGATTGAACATGAGGTCTATGTAGGTGACTGTACACAACATATGCCAGGGTCGGCACGCTTAGATGGTGGAATTAAATGCCATAGTAATATGAGGAAAAACTCAAATGGAGAAAATATATTTTATATTTATTTGAGGGACTTTGAGAGGTGAGATTGCACCTGTGACATGATCTTGACATGTTGGTAGTTACGCTGACAAGCTGCTCTACCACGCATGTATGGATATGTGGTTGGCCCTCCTGAGCCTGCTTTGCCAACGACTTGTCTCATTTGTGGTTGGAACTGAAATGATTTAGGCCCCGCCCACTTGATTCAGCCACGCCTATTATTGCATCATCTGCCTGTTTGTCTCGCTGGCTACACCATGGAGTCCAAGACCATCATCCTACACTGACCTCCCCCAGAGGATTTTCATGTTATCTGTAAACTGAACTTCCAATTTAACGTGTCAATAAAATTCTGTTAACATTTAGTATAGTTCATGCTGTTTATTTAAAAATATTATTATTTCCCACAAATAACGTATGATATTTAGCAATTATCAGTTAATGTTCTAAGATAACGGGTCAGTTTAATTTGATCAAGGGCAATATCAAGGTACTGAGAGCAACAGCTACATTTGGAACGTTGGAACCAATGGAATGTTCTATCAGGTCTATCACCATAGCAACCATAGGAATGGTCTAAGCAGAAGAACCAGGTCAATGGTTGCCATGGTGATAAGATCAACATTGAAACTTTGCACCAAAAAGGAATCATTTTGTTTTCCGTGTATTCTGCGCAACTTTTCAAGCCAGAAATGAAACAGAACCGAAATATCCATTTATGAAATATTACTTTTTACCTTTTGTTTGTTTTTTTATTAAACAAAAATCCATTTCTGTAAGATTAAGCCAGGCTTTAAGGGACTTGTCTCATTTGTGGTTGGAACTGAAATGATTTAGACCCCGCCCACCTGATGCAGCCACGCCCACTATTGCATCATCAGCCTCTGTGATGTCATCATAGGAGGTTATATAAAGCAGGTGAAACTCAGACACTTCTCATTGCTCAGCAGAGCAGGCGAGTGAGAAGATGTTAGATACTCTTCTGATAATCGTGGGGTGCCTCTGCACCTTCACGATGCTTTTATTACTTGTTGGATTAGGAAAACGTATTGGAGGACGAAAGGCAAATGAAGCCGACCTCTACCTAGAGATTATGTTCGCAATCGAACGCACAAACCACACCATGTTCCAGATACAGACCATAATGGGTCAGTTTAATTTGATCAACGTACTGAGAGCAACTGCTACGTTTGGAACGTTGGAACCAATGGAATGTTCTATCAGTTCTATCACCATAGCAACCATAGGAATGGTCTAAGCAGAAGAACCAAGTCAATGGTTGCCACGGTGATAAGATCAACATTGAAACTTTGCACCAAAAAGGAATCATTTTGTTTTCTGTGTATTCTGCGCGACTTTGGAAGCTAGAAATGAAACAGAACCGAAATATCCATTTATGAAATCTTACTTTTTACCTTTTGGAGGTTTTTTTTTAAACAAAAATCCATTTCAGCAAGATTAAGCCGGGCTTTAAGTGACTTACTTAAAATTGAAATTGATGTTTTAGCTAACTGAAGACTATTTAAAATTATGAAGCGTGGCAGTTAACGCCGTGATGACTCCATTAAAAACTATTTCAGCCAATCAAACATTTTCAGGGGGAGTCTTGTTTTTTTCGAGAGGCTCCAACCGTTCCTTGGCCTCCCCTTATAGACTTTTTACGTAAAAAGTGTGTGTGTGTAACAGAACATATACACGTCACAAATTGCATGCATTCTTTTTTCCTTTTGCTACATCATACAGCATAATATACAGAATTATGCTTTCATTATTTTGCTACATTGTAGCGGTTAACAGGTGACTCTGTGAAGCCACAATGTTGAACAAATATGATACAAAGGGTCTCAAAGCAACGCATAGCGCATTTTGCTCTTTTAAATCTAATGTTATAGAATCATGGAACCTGCCGACAGATCAGCCCCATTCGGCCCCCGTCTACTCGCCCGTTTCTCCTGCTGTAAAGACTCAAACCTTAATCAGTCGTTGGTCTTGTCTTAGATTCAGGAGCCGTATGTCTATCCCATGCATGTTTAATACCCTCACCTTAATAACATCACTCATCCTAGGATAACTTTTCACTTCCAGCATTATAGATATTACCTATTGCTACTTAGACTCAGGTATTGTCTTCTCCCATGTGCTCCTTTTTGTATTTACATAAAACATTTTCCCCAGTATGTCCCAATATCTAACAAATCAAGTTAAAAAAAGAAAGGAACAGAAACAAAATTTTCTTAAAAGGCCTTTATAAATGTATCCCATACATGTGTTTGTACATACATGTAGATTGAACATGAGGTCTATGTAGGTGACTGTACACAACATATGCCAGGGTCGGCACGCTTAGATGGTGGAATTAAATGCCATAGTAATATGAGGAAAAACTCAAATGGAGAAAATATATTTTATATTTATTTGAGGGACTTTGAGAGGTGAGATTGCACCTGTGACATGATCTTGACATGTTGGTAGTTACGCTGACAAGCTGCTCTACCACGCATGTATGGATATGTGGTTGGCCCTCCTGAGCCTGCTTTGCCAACGACTTGTCTCATTTGTGGTTGGAACTGAAAGTTTTTTAGGCCCCGCCCACTTGATTCAGCCACGCCTATTATTGCATCATCTGCCTGTTTGTCTCGCTGGCTACACCATGGAGTCCAAGACCATCATCCAACACTAACCTCCACCAGAAGATTTTCATGTTATCTGTAAACTGAACTTCCAATTTAACGTGTCAATAAAATTCTGTTAACATTTAGTATAGTTCATGCTGTTTATTTAAAAATATTATTATTTCCCACAAATAACGTATGATATTTAGCAATTATCAGTTAATGTTCTAAGATAACGGGTCAGTTTAATTTGATCAAGGGCAATATCAAGGTACTGAGAGCAACAGCTACATTTGGAACGTTGGAACCAATGGAATGTTCTATCAGGTCTATCACCATAGCAACCATAGGAATGGTCTAAGCAGAAGAGCCAGGTCAATGGTTGCCATGGTGATAAGATCAACATTGAAACTTTGCACCAAAAAGGAATCATTTTGTTTTCCGTGTATTCTGCGCGACTTTTCAAGCCAGAAATGAAACAGAACCGAAATATCCATTTATGAAATATTACTTTTTACCTTTTGTTTGTTTTTTTATTAAACAAAAATCCATTTCTGTAAGATTAAGCCAGGCTTTAAGGGACTTGTCTCATTTGTGGTTGGAACTGAAATGATTTAGACCCCGCCCACCTGATGCAGCCACGCCCACTATTGCATCATCAGCCTCTGTGATGTCATCATAGGAGGTTATATAAAGCAGGTGAAACTCAGACACTTCTCATTGCTCAGCAGAGCAGGCGAGTGAGAAGATGTTAGATACTCTTCTGATAATCGTGGGGTGCCTCTGCACCTTCACGATGCTTTTATTACTTGTTGGATTAGGAAAACGTAGTGGAGGACGAAAGGCAAATGAAGCCGACCTCTACCTAGAGATTATGTTCGCAATCGAACGCACAAACCACACCATGTTCCAGATACAGACCATAACGGGTCAGTTTAATTTGATCAACGTACTGAGAGCAACTGCTACGTTTGGAACGTTGGAACCAATGGAATGTTCTATCAGTTCTATCACCATAGCAACCATAGGAATGGTCTAAGCAGAAGAACCAAGTCAATGGTTGCCACGGTGATAAGATCAACATTGAAACTTTGCACCAAAAAGGAATCATTTTGTTTTCTGTGTATTCTGCGCGACTTTGGAAGCTAGAAATGAAACAGAACCGAAATATCCATTTATGAAATCTTACTTTTTACCTTTTGGAGGTTTTTTTTTAAACAAAAATCCATTTCAGCAAGATTAAGCCGGGCTTTAAGTGACTTACTTAAAATTGAAATTGATGTTTTAGCTAACTGAAGACTATTTAAAATTATGAAGCGTGGCAGTTAACGCCGTGATGACTCCATTAAAAACTATTTCAGCCAATCAAACATTTTCAGGGGGAGTCTTGTTTTTTTCGAGAGGCTCCAACCGTTCCTTGGCCTCCCCTTATAGACTTTTTACGTAAAAAGTGTGTGTGTGTGTGTGTAACAGAACATATACATGTCACAAATTGCATGCATTCTTTTTTCCTTTTGCTACATCATACAGCATAATATACAGAATTATGCTTTCATTATTTTGCTACATTGTAGCGGTTAACAGGTGACTCTGTGAAGCCACAATGTTGAACAAATATGATACAAAGGGTCTCAAAGCAACGCATAGCGCATTTTGCTCTTTTAAATCTAATATTATAGAATCATGGAACCTGCCGACAGATCGGCCCCATTCGGCCCCCGTCTACTCGCCCGTTTCTCCTGCTGTAAAGACTCAAACCTTAATCAGTCGTTGGTCTTGTCTTAGATTCAGGAGCCGTATGTCTATCCCATGCATGTTTAATACCCTCACCTTAATAACATCACTCATCCGAGGATAAGTTTTCACTTCCAGCATTATAGATATTACCTATTGCTACTTAGACTCAGGTATTGTCTTCTCCCATGTGCTCCTTTTTGTATTTACATAAAACATTTTCCCCAGTATGTCCCAATATCTAACAAATCAAGTTAAAAAAAGAAAGGAACAAAAACAAAATTTTCTTAAAAGGCCTTTATAAATGTATCCCATACATGTGTTTGTACATACATGTAGATTGAACATGAGGTCTATGTAGGTGACTGTACACAACATATGCCAGGGTCGGCACGCTTAGATGGTGGAATTAAATGCCATAGTAATATGAGGAAAAACTCAAATGGAGAAAATATATTTTATATTTATTTGAGGGACTTTGAGAGGTGAGATTGCACCTGTGACATGATCTTGACATGTTGGTAGTTACGCTGACAAGCTGCTCTACCACGCATGTATGGATATGTGGTTGGCCCTCCTGAGCCTGCTTTGCCAACGACTTGTCTCATTTGTGGTTGGAACTGAAATGATTTAGGCCCCGCCCACTTGATTCAGCCACGCCTATTATTGCATCATCTGCCTGTTTGTCTCGCTGGCAAATCGTGATAATCTGATAATTATCTCTTCTGATAATCGTGGGGTGCCTCTGCACCTTCACGATGCTTTTATTACTTGTTGGATTAGGAAAACGTAGTGGAGGACGAAAGGCAAATGAAGCCGACCTCTACCTAGAGATTATGTTCGCAATCGAACGCACAAACCACACCATGTTCCAGATACAGACCATACGGGTCAGTTTAATTTGATCAACGTACTGAGAGCAACTGCTACGTTTGGAACGTTGGAACCAATGGAATGTTCTATCAGTTCTATCACCATAGCAACCATAGGAATGGTCTAAGCAGAAGAACCAAGTCAATGGTTGCCACGGTGATAAGATCAACATTGAAACTTTGCACCAAAAAGGAATCATTTTGTTTTCTGTGTATTCTGCGCGACTTTGGAAGCTAGAAATGAAACAGAACCGAAATATCCATTTATGAAATCTTACTTTTTACCTTTTGGAGGTTTTTTTTGAAACAAAAATCCATTTCAGCAAGATTAAGCCGGGCTTTAAGTGACTTACTTAAAATTGAAATTGATGTTTTAGCTAACTGAAGACTATTTAAAATTATGAAGCGTGGCAGTTAACGCCGTGATGACTCCATTAAAAACTATTTCAGCCAATCAAACATTTTCAGGGGGAGTCTTGTTTTTTTCGAGAGGCTCCAACCGTTCCTTGGCCTCCCCTTATAGACTTTTTACGTAAAAAGTGTGTGTGTGTGTGTGTAACAGAACATATACACGTCACAAATTGCATGCATTCTTTTTTCCTTTTGCTACATCATACAGCATAATATACAGAATTATGCTTTCATTATTTTGCTACATTGTAGCGGTTAACAGGTGACTCTGTGAAGCCACAATGTTGAACAAATATGATACAAAGGGTCTCAAAGCAACGCATAGCGCATTTTGCTCTTTTAAATCTAATATTATAGAATCATGGAACCTGCCGACAGATCGGCCCCATTCGGCCCCCGTCTACTCGCCCGTTTCTCCTGCTGTAAAGACTCAAACCTTAATCAGTCGTTGGTCTTGTCTTAGATTCAGGAGCCGTATGTCTATCCCATGCATGTTTAATACCCTCACCTTAATAACATCACTCATCCTAGGATAACTTTTCACTTCCAGCATTATAGATATTACCTATTTTTACTTAGACTCAGGTATTGTCTTCTCCCATGTGCTCCTTTTTGTATTTACATAAAACATTTTCCCCAGTATGTCCCAATATCTAACAAATCAAGTTAAAAAAAGAAAGGAACAGAAACAAAATTTTCTTAAAAGGCCTTTATAAATGTATCCCATACATGTGTTTGTACATACATGTAGATTGAACATGAGGTCTATGTAGGTGACTGTACACAACATATGCCAGGGTCGGCACGCTTAGATGGTGGAATTAAATGCCATAGTAATATGAGGAAAAACTCAAATGGAGAAAATATATTTTATATTTATTTGAGGGACTTTGAGAGGTGAGATTGCACCTGTGACATGATCTTGACATGTTGGTAGTTACGCTGACAAGCTGCTCTACCACGCATGTATGGATATGTGGTTGGCCCTCCTGAGCCTGCTTTGCCAACGACTTGTCTCATTTGTGGTTGGAACTGAAATGATTTAGGCCCCGCCCACTTGATTCAGCCACGCCTATTATTGCATCATCTGCCTGTTTGTCTCGCTGGCAAATCGTGATAATCTGATAATTATCTCTTCTGATAATCGTGGGGTGCCTCTGCACCTTCATGATGCTTTTATTACTTGTTGGATTAGGAAAACGTAGTGGAGGACGAAAGGCAAATGAAGCCGACCTCTACCTAGAGATTATGTTCGCAATCGAACGCACAAACCACACCATGTTCCAGATACAGACCATACGGGTCAGTTTAATTTGATCAACGTACTGAGAGCAACTGCTACGTTTGGAACGTTGGATTCAATGGAATGTTCTATCAGTTCTATCACCATAGCAACCATAGGAATGGTCTAAGCAGAAGAACCAAGTCAATGGTTGCCACGGTGATAAGATCAACATTGAAACTTTGCACCAAAAAGGAATCATTTTGTTTTCTGTGTATTCTGCGCGACTTTGGAAGCTAGAAATGAAACAGAACCGAAATATCCATTTATGAAATCTTACTTTTTACCTTTTGGAGGTTTTTTTTAAAACAAAAATCCATTTCAGCAAGATTAAGCCGGGCTTTAAGTGACTTACTTAAAATTGAAATCGATGTTTTAGCTAACTGAAGACTATTTAAAATTATGAAGCGTGGCAGTTAACGCCGTGATGACTCCATTAAAAACTATTTCAGCCAATCAAACATTTTCAATTAAAAAATAAATAAATAAAATAAGATAAAAATCTGGAACTGTTACTGGTTTAAACTGAGAAAGAAAGATGTTTGGCTCGGAGACGAGAATTACTCTTGTGGTTTTGTATCGGACTGAGCCACGTTTCTGCAAGATACTTCATTACCTACTTGTAATATACTTCACTGCACTTTATGTTACTGTAATAGACACAGACAATCATTTTTACTGGCTTGATACTTCACATCTAATCCAATAAATCTCTCACTTCCAATATCTGACGCGCGGGGAGAGCGGAATAGAGAAGCTGCTCTGCTGGGATATTTCTAAAGTAACAGAATTTTCAGCAAATCCCGAAACAATGTTTCTAGATATTATCCTTTCCTCCTTCCTTGGAATAACACCACCTGCTCCAAGAGTATGAGTTTTAGAAGGAAACATCTCATCTTCTCCAACAAAGCTTTTACAAAGAGCTCAGAGGCCACCATGGAGAAGCGAAATAGGTCCTGGAGCTCTTGTACAGTTCCGTATATTTCCCTAATATTTGGTCAAAGTTGAGTAGTTTTGAGATGTTTAGAACCTTTGCAGTTGGTGGTTGTCCATCTGACAACTTAGGAGAGCCCTAAAATTTGTCTGTTGTATGAGAACCATGGAGGCCCTAGGGGACCAAAATTCTGGGAGGCTGATCATTTGTATTTCATGTTGAGGGTTTTAAGGGTTTACGGTAGGGAGTCGGGAATGTTAAAAAGAGGAGGGGAACGGAGAGGCTGAAGGGCACAACAAGACGCAAAGGAATTAGGGGTCCATTGAAGATGAGACCATCACTGACCAGTGTATAACAGAACATATACATGTCACAAATTTCTTTTTTTCTTGTGCTACATCATACAGGGTAATATACAGAATTATGCCTTCATTATTGGTACTTCATTTCTTTATTGACTTTTTTAGACTGGTTGTTTTAGTGGACAAAAATATAAAATTCTAAGGATATAAGTAATTATTAAATGCAAATGACGCAGGACGATATATTTTGGGCTTGTGTGACTTTGTTAATGGCTTCACCATGAATGGTAGATTAATGATCTATTTGTTTATCGGGATGAGTTGGAATTAATATCAGAGTCATCTGTAATATGATGAACTACTTTAATTTTTCATTATACATTGTGAGACCGTCCAATAAATCATCTGCACTCTGCGTACAGCGATCACTGCCCGCGTCTGTGGAGGAGTCTCGGAATGGGACCTGTCACGGAAAGGTGTCACATGGTGGAGATGTCTCTCCGGGGTCTAATGTCCAGTTTTAGGGCAAGGCTCAGTAGTAAGACCAGCAGCCAGGAAGTATAGCTGCCAACAGTCCCAACTACTCCGATTGTGCCGTGTCATGGCAGATGTCCTAACTATAGAGGCCGCTTGCAGTTCTGCATGCGCAAACCCCAAATGGAGCTCTAAGTAAACATTGGGAGTTCCAGAGATGGAATGTTTTATGGAAATGTAGGTGTTTTAGCATTAAACATACTGAAAATATATTTAAATAATATACAATGTACATACCTCCCAACAGTCCCAGACTTCACAGGAAAGTCCTGATTTCTGGGCACTGTCCTGCTTTTGTCATGGACCTGTCAGGGAGATGTTGTGATCGCCACGGACCAGATCAGGGAGCCTTTACAATTAATTGAGGTTGTAGAACAGACCTCCATTGCTGCTGGTCTCCTCATGCCGTTCTGAAACCGAGTGAGGTGAGGATAAGGTGGCTGCTTCTCTGGAACTACCCACTTCTTCTTGCCCCTCTCCACCTCTTGCGAAGCCCCCCAACACAGATGTCCCACTTTGCACGCCTGTAATGTTAGGGGGTGTGAAAGTAGGGTATCTAGAACAGGTTCAGGTAATAAATCTCCTTTATCTCATGTTTTAGTAATAGATACAAAGTGAATTTTCCCAACGCTAATAACCTCAAGTGCCAGACTTCCAGAATTCTGCTGAATATTTTCATTATGATCAAAATGCCATTATTCTTATTAAAAATCATAATATATTACGCCTTCATCTTCCCTGAACCCAGCGTGTGCACACCCCCCTCTCCGTCATTATATTACTGATGTACGGCACAGTCGGCAAAGTGACCTTTCCATATGTAGGTGCATGCTTTAATCACAAATTGCCCTCCTCGGGGGATTTGTGGAAGAGATCTCGCACCTTAATGTATTTTTAATTGAGTAGCGTGAAGTAATTATGAAATCACTCATTGTTCAGGTTGTGCGATCGATTGAAGCAAAGAGAATTTATTTAGAAGCCGGATGGACATGCGACCTTCTTGTAACGTGGCCTCAGCGCATTGATCAGTACCTTCACCCCAGAGAGCTTCTGGAGAAGGTTGTGTTGAGGGTATTAAAGTGACCCCTGTAGTCCAAAGACGCTCACACCTCATATCTTTGGCCACCGGTTTGCCAAATAGTTGTTAAAGCTAGCAGTTTAGACCCAGATTACTATATTGACAGATATAGAAGCAAGCTTGGACCGCGCCAGGGGTGAGCCTAGGTTTATTGACCCCTAGTGACAGCAGCCTCCCACACTCTGTAACCAAAACACGCACACACATACTAACACGCAAACTCACTCTAGCACCCACTCATTCTAACAGCGTACACTTACACATACAAACTAACATATCTCTCCCCTCTCTCTCGCACCACAAACCTTAAGCTCACCCCGACACCATATGCTGACATTCACACATTCATGCTAACACCATACACTTACACACGTACACTCAAACACCATACACACACGCTCACTCTCTCTCTCCCATCATCATTGCTGCTTGCGCAGCTCTCCGCCCCTCTATCTGCACTCTAATTTGTTTCCCCAATACTTGGGAGTAAAAATTCATTTTGGGTCAAAATCCTTATTTATGAGTTAATAGGGGATAGAATGCAAGCTATTTCCTTTAAAGGAACAATTGGTGTTTTTCACAGTTAAGTGACAATGTGCGCGATTCTCTGTCTTAAAATTACTTTTTACTAATCTACATTATTTCACAATCGATCTATTTTTTTTTTTAAAGTTCCATCCTATTTAGTAGAAAAAATAGAAAAAAATCTGACAATGTGACGCGAAATAAGATGCTGGCCGGTACCGCTGTCGGCAAGCGGTTTAAAAGCCCCGTGTTTGACGAACGTGACAAATGAACCGTCGAGCCGGCGCGATCATATAGATTGGCCGGTTTAATGGCTGGAAATCTGAATAGCGCATCCCTGATTAAAGGCCGCATCGACGCGCTATCAATCACAGCGCCTTCTGATTAAGTGGCGCGCCGGTCTTTGTCACTGACTAATGTACTTTTTGGCTGAGAGAAGTCTGATTGCTCCGAGCAATTTCTTAGAATTGATAAGAAAAAAAAAGAAGTCGGAATTATACCTCGGCGTTCCAGACTTCAGCGACGTTCTTTGCACAGGATTAGGCACGGCGGGGGGTTGATTTAACGCCAACTGGAGGCACAGAGTCGTCGGCTAATCCAACAATGGTCGCTCGTACCTCGCAAAAGCAACCGCTTCGTTCGGAGTGCGGATGAAAACACCGCAACGTAATTCCTTGCTTTTCTGAGGAACAGACCCCTGGGGCAGATGTTTACGGATAAAAAAAAAAAGGTCTACGGCGCTTATAAGGTTTTTTTATTGTTTTACATTGAGACGGATTGGGCTGTTTTGACTTGTAGGGTTTTATTCTTTAGTAGTTATGGCTGTCAAGGTGTGATGAGCTGCATCTCCGTTACATTAAATCAAACATGTTTAGGTTCTTAATTGAACAGTTTTGTCCCCAAAAATGCATAGAAACATAGATCGTCTAGTCCTGTTATTTTCTTTTATGTACCTGCCAATTGTCCCATGTTTTGTTTGGCCAGTCCCTCTGTCAGTAAAGTGACCTTTTGACATGTTGGCAAGCATGATAAGAATTGAAGCCAGGTCATTTCCAGAGAAATCGAGACAATTTTGAGTCATTCTATGTAGAACAAGAGAAAGATATTATCTTGATTAACCCTTTGAGGGCCCTGCTTGAATGCAACGCATTGCTAAAGAGTTAAACTCACCCTTGGGGTCATTTTGTTCCCCCCAAAAAATTTCACCACATGCTCTGGCCGTGGAAATAAAATGGTGACATTTAATACTAATCAGCGCTCTATAAAGATTAGTCCGTTTCCTGCTGTCGCTTGCCTATTAAATGGCATTTAACAATTCAGCCCTGGCCCTTACAAATATATATTCTTCTTTGAAAACACCCGACCTCTCTTTCATTATGGCCGCTCTGGCAGCGTCCTCCAGCCTTTCAAAATTATTCATTTTGTTTGAGACCGAAATAAAGAAAATTGGATTCTAATGGCTGGGGGGGGGGGGCAATTGCCGATTTCCCTATTATTATTATATAAAAAACAAAAAAGACTGACTTAATAACATATATTTATATGTATATATATATGTACACATTATATATATATTCAAATGTTATATATATATATATATATATATATATATATATATATATATATATATATATATATATATATATATAAATAAGTGTATTCACATTGTAAAATATATATATATATATATAAATATACTATAATATACTATAATATTACATTTCACGAGATATAATTACATATTATGTGTGTGTATATGTGCATGTATATATATATATATATATATATATACACACACACATTACCTCTAGAATTTACTATAAAAAAATTAGATTTGATTAGATTTGTTTGGTTGTGGCAAAAAGAGCATCTTTTAATCAATTTCCTCCCACAATTTCTCACAATGGCCGTCTGACCCAATCCACAGCAATCAGCAGCTTAACAATATGGGAGAGATAACCTAATGAGGAGGAATAATCGTGCAGATCCTGCTTCCATGGTACCCCTAATCTTCCCAGTATGCATCAGACCTCTTCCCGATCCGCCGTTTTTACGTATGTTTTTGCCTTTGTAGCTTGTTTTATTAGCGATCTGTAATTCAGGAAAGGTGACATGTTTAGACACCTGCCCTTAATGATAAAAATAACCGGGGAAAAAACATTTTTAAGGCTAATTCTAAGTTAATTGCTTATTAGTCTTGGTGGTTAGAAATGTAGCTGCAGGGGGTCTCGCCTGCTGTGGGATCTTAGCCGTCTTCTCCTCTGGGGTAAGAAGGTCACAAGGATGGTGAGCGGACGTAGATAAGACTTTGGAGGCTGCAGGGAGGTTCTCGGCCTCCGTAACGTTGTGAAGGTGCTGGGCGTTGCTGTCGATGGAGTCCATTGAGGTTACTCATCGGGGTGAGGGGTCGTTGGATGACCCGAGTCAAGTGGCCTTCATCGCACTCTTCATCATGTCGCTCTTCATACAGCCGCACTCTTTAGCAAATTCTGCTGCCCTTAGGGCTCGCCTTCATCAGCCCCTCGCCCTCTGACTCTCCTCGGCTTTCACCATAACTTGCTTAATCACGAGAAATAGTTCCTGTTTTTTAACCATAATGTTACATTCTTTCTAATCAAACCCCCGCTCGAAAATACTTTTTTTGGGCAAAAACAATACAATACAGACTCCATTAGAGCGTATATAGAGACTGCAGATTGTCTAACGGGAAACTGCTATACTTCTAGGGAATGAATGTTTGCCAATTTCCACCCGCGGATAGCCTGTCACTAGTAGATGCGGAGGCCCGTCTTTCAAGCAAACTAAGAGAAGCAGCCCACGCCGGTGAAAAATTACTCGGAGGAAATGCAATTTAATTTATTTGGAATAAAGATAGATCTGGCACGTGCCATCTGCTCTGTGACAAATAGCGCGGCCATGGTGCTAGGACGCGCATTCTAATTTCTTCTATCAGTCTCGTATTGATCCGTTACTTGGAGATTACAAGATGGAAATTAGCAAAAAAAAATCAATTGCCCATCTCTCTAACCTGCTCCTTGAGTCTTTTGGTCCTCCCAGGACCCTGTAAATAGAGCGTTGATAAAGCGCAGTTGATGAACTGATACATTGTATGCCTGCCCATGTTGTCTACAATGTCGGCCCATAGCACAAGATCATCAAGGTTCTAAAGCTTTGACGAAGGTTGAAACATTGCCTGTTTTTTGCGATGGGATGAATCCCGGGACGTTCTCCTCCTTCAGGTGCGAGTCTGCTAGGTTTATTGTCCAATCGTGGTAAGCCTTTTGTATCACATGACAGTTAAGCTTTCCCAGCTAAAAATATATTAATAAGGACAATTTTTACATGAATTATTTCTTGGCGGGGTTTCAGCATTCAAATAGTAGTATGGATCGTGTGTAATGTTACTTTTATGAACACTAGAGGGGTAAGTTGGTCCATCTCTATGACACACTCTTCTGATCCAACCCTGAAAATGTGTTGCAATCAGATTTCTCGATTTAGTAGAAAGAAATTTCTCTTCTTGAACGTCGTAAAAGCTCAACCTCAGCCCTGCGTGCGCCTAGACTGTCTGGCTGCTACAATGTTGCGGTATTTTGCATCAAATGCACAAACCGTGGCTTCAGCTGCTTGTAGCTCCATCAATAACAAGGTCTTAATTGAAGCCGAGAAGAAAACATAATCATTGTGGGCAAAATATGTCACTAAATACACTCTCCGGAGACTTTCTGTAACGGAACACTCTACTGGAGACTTCATTTTCTTTCCAGCAAGCCCGCTTTTGGCAGATGCTTTGTTTCATTTTACTGTCAAATTCAATTAGTTCTTCACCTGCTACCACCCGAGCTATTAAGAAACACTAGGAAGCCTCCGCCGAAGCTGTCTTTCAATGGGGTTATGATATAGGAACCCTCGTACCGGTGCCAAAAAATGTAAAAACCGTCAAAATGAAACCATAGAGATGGAATGGATTATCTCCTGTAAGTAACACGCAGGTATAATAGATGCTTGGCTCATCAGTGATGTGTATCTTTTTAAGCCACAGTTAGCATGGAGCCTACTCATACCTACCAACTGTCAGGCCTGGAGTGGCCCTCTGGCACACCAGGCAAATGCCCGGTAGGCTGTTGGCCGGTATAGCTCCGTACTCAGTTGGAGCAACAGATCAGGTGCTCACTGTGTGAACATAAAAACATTAGATCCAGTTGGTGAGCTCAGAGATCTCTCCTGGGTAACCAGTCCAGTTACGTTTTGGTGGTCTGTGCCAAGTCAGCAAAGCCCCCACTATCTCCTCTACCGGGCAGAATGCATCCTTCTGAGACGAGGTGCTGGATTAGGACAAGGAGTAGGTTGTGGGGGGAGAGTCGAGATGCTGCCTGGGTCACATATTATATCTCTTTATAAAACAACCATCTTTCCCTATTGAAATTGTTTGTCATTATTGAACTTTAGGGAAAACATTGGAAAAAATCTTATTATTCGGAAAATAGTTCTGTTAGCAAAGAGGCGCCACCTGCTGGAAAAGACACTTAACTGCAGAAATGAAACATATTTCTGGATACAGGGAATTCACAGGGCTTGGGTTCTACGTATTGATACAGAAATACTTAATAGAAGTCTGTCTGGTTTTGTGTGCTTCACACTTTATAATGTGTATAACAATGACCAAATGGGTTTTATTAATCTTCAAATGTCATTAAAAAAGCATATTAGTGCTATTGGGTATTTTTCAAATTTCTTCTAGACACTATGATATAATCTTACATATCGTATAATGCATGTAAAAATACTTGGCATACGTCTTGGCATAAATCCGTATATGCTTACCCTATCCCTACACAGACAGGTGGATTGTATATTCAAATACATGGGTGCTCTATTAACTGAGAAAACTAGAATTTGCCGGCAGATTGGCCCCCGTCTAGTCTGCCCGTTTCTCCTGCTGTAAAGAATCAAACCTTAATCAGTCGTTGGTCTTACATTCAGGAGTTATATGCCTACCCCATGCATATTCAACTTCCCTCGGTGTATCAGCCTCTACCACTTCTGCTGGAAGGCTGTTCCTCTCAGTGAAGTAGAACTTCCTTACATTAACTCTCGTGCCAAAGGCATATAAACAAACAGCTTATGCTCATTATGAAGTATAAGGTGTGGAGTTGTAGCCGTAGAAATAAAAAGCATGTTATAGAGACTCTCGGTCTCTTCTTCAGGTACAATATTAAAAAGTGTGTCTCTATGCTGAATACTTATAGGTTTAGGAGCACCACCTGCTGGCTATCAGTGGAACTGCGGCAACTATTCCTGCCTGCAGAGCTATCTTTTCATTTGGAGGAATTAGAGGAAATTAAACTTTTTTATTAACTTTATTAGTTTAATTTTCTTTCCCACATTTTAAGTTAATGACAAGCCGTAGAAGCCAAGCAGCCAATGTACTTGAGAAGCACCCTGGCTCCTTTTCATACCGCCCGTGGGGAACCAATGTCTTAGAGGGACATTTAGGTAAATGAGGAATTGGATTTTTAGTTATTAAGACTTTAGTGCCACTGCCATAAATAACCCACTTTTCTTCAAGGCTAAACATCCTTATTGTATATACAGCCCGTGGCGTATTCTGGCCGAGGCTCACGGTCCAGAGACACGTTTTAATGTTTTAATGCACTCCTGACCAAAAACAAAACAAAGGCTCGTCTCCCATTTGCCAAAAAAAAAAAAAATCTATACTATTGATGGAACCATGATGGAAAAAAACCGAAACAAATATATAGTGCAATAAGTTTTAATCAGATAAAGTGCTATATGTTGATATGATTTAAACATATTGCACTATATATTTGTTTCTGTTTTTTCCTATATGGATATAGATTCTACGTTATGAGAATGAAGGTGCCAAATTTTAATCTTTTATGCCCATCGGTGTAAATTTGATTTTGAATTTTTTTCTGGTTGAGACAGAGGGAAATGCAGCTAATCAGGCGCTGTGTACATTCACTTTTGTACTATTTATCGTTTATATAAGTCATATTAAGTTGTGTTATACATGGTTTGATTTCTTTGAGTAGAAACACATGCCCCACACTCAATATCTTATTATTGCAGGAAAACAAATAAGTCAAAGTTAAAAAATAACTACCGTATTTGCCCGATTATAAGACGACCCTGATTATAAGACGACCCCCCAAAATCTAAATATTAATTTAGGAAAAACACAAAAAGCCTGAATATAAGACTACCCTATAGGAAAAAAAGTTTTACTAGTAAATATTAATTCATGTAAACAATTTTTTCATATTTAATAAAAGCTATGATTGAGAAAAATATATATTTTTTTATTTCTTTTTATTTGCCAACCTGCCCCTCCCCAGTTATGCACATCTGCCCCCAAGGTTGCCACTCTGCCCTCAGAAATGCCTTAATCCCCCTTTATTTGCCACTCTGCCCCATGATGTGCCTTTTAACCCTCTATATGCCACTCTGCCTCCAGAAATGTCTTATGCCCTCCTATATGCCACTCTGCCCCATGATATGCCTTTTAACCCCCTATATGCCAGAGTGGCATATAGGGGGTTAAAAGGCATTTCTGGAGGTATATATATATATATATATATATATATATATATATATATATATATATATATATTATATATATAACTGCTAACAGCAATCAAACTCCTATCAAGCCAAGGCAGCCAGTACATGCTGGAACCTGGGGATGATAGGAGTTTGAGTACAGCCTCCCTATGCCATGCTACCACCCTCCCCCTTACACATCCATGCTATCACACACACACTCATTCACAAACATTTAAATACTCATTCATTCCATTAATCACACATACTTCACACATTAATCACAAAAACCCTCCCCCACCCCCTTACCTGAACTGCAGCTCTCTCACTTGAAGACTTCTGCAGGGGCCCGGCTGTGCGAGCAACTTCTCTGGCCCCCAGAGGAAGGAGGGGGAGGCAGAATTATGTGACACTCTGCTAGCTTCCTGCTGCTAATAGAAGAGACGCTGCTCGGGACCAAAGCACCGGTAAGCAGCCTGGCCCCAGCAGACATTTTTTTGAGGTCTAATTAGAAGACGACCTCGATTATAACACGAGGGGTATTTTTCAGAGCATTTGCTCTGAAAAAAACCTCGTCCTATAATCGAGCAAATACGGTAGTTTGAAAGCAGATGTTGTACAAGCAAATAACACACAATAGTAACGTTACATTGTGTGTGTTATTTTGGAACACTTTGTGAGTTGACAGAGAACATTGCTGTAACTGTTTACAGAGGCTTGAATGTATTGTGTACAGTATGTGGAGAAATAAAAGTCAATTAATGAAATGTTTAAATGAATCCATTAGTAATCACTGAAATATAAATAAAGTTAAAGGATTTTATTAAACTGGGTGAAACCAAGATAATATATAAAGTATGCAAATGACACATTGGATGCTGTACAGGTAACTTAAGGGGTTTAAATGAGTTTACTTATATAGGGCTGTATAGTTTAAAGAACTGCAACATGGTAACATTTGTGTCATGCTGTAGGTTTAATCGTCAATGACAAGAAGAAGAGGATCAGCGTCTGATGAGTGGAGATAAATTTGCTTTGGCAGTGAAGTTGAAGTTCTAGAGATCTTCAGGAGAGGAAGCTTGAAGGATGAAAGATCTTCCAGACATCTCAAGCCATTCTGGTAGCTGGAGAAAACAAGAATAAGAAACCTGTGATTATGAAAGCCAGGAAAATCATGGTAAGAAAATTACACGTTCTTATGGGAAGAATGAATAGAGGAGATGTTTAAGGAACAGTGTGGACAAACTGACAAATACAAGATCAAACAATGTAGGGCAAGTGATCACAGAATGCATAGAAGATGAAATGGGGAACAAGACACAATTGTTACATGTAAGAAATGTTAGGGACAGGAGATACCGACCTGTTACAGATCTACTTGGAACAGGCTTTGAAGGATAGTTGACACAAATTCACATCTGAGCATCACACCTGGCATAGGTAACAAAAAAGATCATTAAAATGAAATCTCATCCTATGCACAAATCAAAATAAGTTGAATTTACAGCATATATACGGCCTGAAGATACAGTCATCGCTAGACAAGAACCAATGGGAGAATAGGAGGGAGGAATTAGTAAAGGAAAATTAGCTTGTTGGTTTTAAATAAAACTAGTTATTGGGTAATTTCGTGTTTATGACAAATAAAAAGAAGAGACTCACAGACAAAAGACTTCCAGTGTGAAGGGTTCATTCCTCAGGCACCAGGAGAATATCACACAGACGCAAGATCTTCCAAGCAGGTTTGAAGATCTGTGCAAAAGGAAGAGGAATGGTTTCAGCAGCCAGACTGAGCAACCGCAGAATTTGTAATAACCTTCTGAAAGGTTTCATAACTTACAATGAAAGTGAAAAACTTCTGAAATGATTCAACTGGCTCGTTTTGTTCCATGGTACATCGGATCATCCTGCATGTAGCACTAAGTCCAGGAGTATATGTGGTTAACTTGGTCAGTGCTTGATCTAAGAGAAAGAAGAAATAGATGCCAAATACCAGATAGACAAGTAACCGTAGCCCAAACATTAATTAAAATAAGGTATACATTTAAATATTTCCTATCTCTAATCTCAATAGTAAGTATTTACAGCAAATACAGTCTGAAGATTTACTTACTTGTACCAACTGTACTAGTAGGTCCCAGAAGAAGTTTCTGAAGAACCAATAATGGAATAGGAGAATGAGTAAATCCATGCAGAATTCTAAATATGAAAAGAAGAGAAACAAGAAATGAGTAATAAGTTAGTACATGTAGACTATTTTAAACTACCCATAACCTTTAGTGAGGGACAAGAGACTTAAAGATAAAAGACAGAATTCATTCAAAAGTTTTCCGGTTTGAAGGGCTCATTCCTCAAGCACCAGGCGACTCTGATAAAATCTCACATAGACCTACATAGAAGGAAGAGGGACAGTTTCAGCTGCCAGACAAAGCGAACCTCTTGAAGGTTTAATAACTTACAGAGTAACTCAAAAGACCTTCTTAAATGAATCAGTGCCCTTTAGTTCTGTCCGTGTTCCACTCGTTTCAGTCCAATTGGTCCACGCTGGATCTAAAACAAAGAAGAAACACATTTTAAGAAGCGGATAGACCTTTTCCCTCTACTTCATTGTGTAGGGTAGGAATACTATTTGTAATTTGGTAGACTGGGAGATGATCTGCTGTGTTGTAGGTACTTTTGTGTGATGTTGGACAGCAAGGGATGCTCTACTTTGATGTTACGTAGCATGGAAGCCTGTCTGTGACACAGTATGACAGGTGGCAGCAGACTGCATGGCTCCCAGCTGTCCTGCTTTGGGTGCGGCCACTCGATCTCCCTGCCGAACTCTAGCTCTCTCCCAAAAAAAGAAGACAGAGGAAGATATCTATGGGACAGCAGGATTCAGAACCACATTTCTTCTAATTATATTCTCTGGTGTTTGGAACACTGGAGAATGCATGTGCAGTAACATTCTATCCTCTGTGAATCGGGACCCCGGGGGACGGAGCTTAAAGGTAAGCTCTACTATGCATGCGCCCACCCACCACCCCCCCTGCATCCCGATTCACTGGGGGTAAAAGTTGGGAGGTATGTGTTAGAGGCCAGATGGAGTCTCGCTGCTAAGTTGTTGAACAGCAGGACAAGGTGCAGCACAATGATGTTTGTCAGCAATGAAGTTCTCTGTGGTGTTGTGTTGCATTAAATGCTTTTCTGTGATGTTGGACAGCGTGTGGAATGGCTGTGCTGTGGTGTTGGAGAGCTGTAGTAGAGGCTTGGCAATGATGTTGGACAGCAGGCGGAATTGCCGCGCAGTGATGTTGGACAGAGCAGGTGGAATTGCCGCGCAGTGATGTTGGACAGAGCAGGTGGAATTGCCGCGCAGTGATGTTGGACAGAGCAGGTGGAATTGCCGCGCAGTGATGTTGGACAGAGCAGGTGGAATTGCCGCGCAGTGATGTTGGACAGAGCAGGTGGAATTGCCGCGCAGTGATGTTGGACAGAGCAGGTGGAATTGCCGCGCAGTGATGTTGGACAGAGCAGGTGGAATTGCCGCGCAGTGATGTTGGACAGCTGTAGAAGGTGGTTTTCTCTGATGTGGACAGCAGGTGGAGTTGCTGTGATGTTGAGGTAGGCGCTCTGCTGTGGTGGTGGACAGCTCTGCTGCGGTGGTAGATGAAGCAGGGAGGTGACATCCTGGACTATTGGTCGTCGTCCAACAGGAGACTTTTCAGGCAAGATCTTCAAGCTGAATCCTGAATAAAAGAGAATTTGTTCCCATCTGAGATGTTGGATACAAGGAGGGATGTTTATTCCCTCCATTTGGGGCTAACAAAAGACAGGTCTGGCAAATCCCAACTTTTTTTGTTTTTGTTACAATTAGCCCCCTCTACAAATGAAAAGGATATATCCTGGGAACTAAGGTGAAGATCTCCAGTTGGGTCCTGCAAGAAAAAAGCGAAAAGTTCCTTGATTTCAAAAACACATCATAATGTATACTATGGCGGCAGGTACGTAATAACAAAGCGCTCGTCAGTTGTCATTAGATGGGCTCCTTAGCAATGATTAATTGGAGGAAATGTATCAAAGGCTCGGAAGAAGAAATCATATACAGTAAATTTACATGTGTGTGGGGGTTCTGTTTGTGGACCGGATGTGTTCTTATACCATTATTAAGTACTTTGTAATGTTGAAGAGCAATAAGTTGTGATATTAGAACTTAGTGGATCTAAATCATTTTGTAATGGCTACACGTACCACCAGAGGCAGGTAAGGGGGCCAGAGTTTGCGTTGTTCCAAATGGTCCCAGTTCAAGATGCCGAAGAAAGGATGCACTCTTATATCACCATTCGTCCCAAGCCGGCATTCTGGATCTTTAAGCAGAAGCTGAGAAAGCAAAAGAAAAATAAAAAATGTTTTTTGTATTCCAATTTCCTGACGTATTTAGCCAAGTTTTTGTTGAGTTTAGTAACCATATTTTGCCCATTCCAGAATCTGCTGCACTACAGTCCCTTATTGTCTATAAAAGTTCCTGTATAGCCACACACCTTGTCAGGACATTTGTGATCCACTCACCTTCATGAGGATGTCTTTCTGATCTGCTAGCAGCCAGCTTGGGTACGGGAAGTCATTGTGAACGGTGCAGTCCCGGTACTCCCTCTTGGGCTGTGATGATGGAACTGGGACCCTTCCCACCAGCATCTGGTACAGAGTGACTCCAAACGACCACCAGTCTGCGGAGGCGCCATATTTCTTCTTCTGAAAAACCTGCAAAACAAGTTCAATATGTGAAAAATGTAGATATGTAATGCATTGTAAAGTAATTAAGGTTTAGATTAACTATAGCATTAATCTAATTAATAAATTCTCACCTCGGGGGCCATATATTTTCTGGTCCCAACTACGCCTTTGGTTTTGGCTGCGCCGATGATCTTCTCCACAACGAGGCCGAAATCGCAGATCTTCAGGTGTCCCTCGCTGGTCATCAACACGTTTGCTGGCTTCAGGTCCCTAAATGATTCAGAGAAAGAAGATGTTCATTTTCCTCTTAAGAATTCTGAAAGATTTTGAAATGGAATAAATGGTGAGATGAAGGGAACTTGGGGTGATGGAAGACATAAGACTCAACAAAAGAGCAAGAGAATGGACAGTTGAGAGCAGAAATATTTTTTTTTAACCAATGAACTATTCCATGGCTGTGTAGAAACTGAAGACCGCAGGTGATCTCTGCAGCGTAGAACCTGCCAGAAGGACACAAACAGTTTAGTGAGTAGTTTCTAAATATTAGCAAAGGGTTATTTACAGCGATGGAGAGCCTCTGATTTCACTGCATTGGGATTACTCTGTTGCTCACACTGCAGCACTGGTTCCCATCCGGCCGTTCCTCCTCAGGTGGTTTGACAGGCTGCCTCCGCTCACGTTCTCCATGACGAGAAAGACCCGGTGCTTATTTTGAACATAGAGCAAAAACAGTTACAGTCATGCAGAGACTAATAGTACAGTGACACATGCAGATCTTCTGTAGAAATGGCGCATGGTAGAAGGTGAAAGGACAGGAATAGGCTGCAGAGCAACAGACAATTCCGTACCTGGGTGTGAAAAGCACCAAAGCCGTGGCAGAGGAATGGGCTTTCTGCTGCCAGCTCCAAGACTCGTCTTTCCCGCATGATGCCTTCTTTCCACGATGAGCTGCATTTGATGATCTTAACAGCCACCGGATGTTTACTGCTCCTCCATGACGCGAGCATGACCTGAGATAACCAGGAAGGGGTGACAGTTATAATTGATGTGTGAAATGTGAAGCTCATTATCAACATAGAAAGGTACAGTTTGATGGCAGATCAGATCCATTCAGCCCATCCAACCTCCTAATGTAAAGACTCAAACCGTAATCAGTCCTTGGTCTTACTTTATATTCAGGAGCCATATGCCTATTCCATGTATGTTTAAATTATGTCACTGTTTTGTCCTCTACCACTTGTTCTGGGAGGCTATTCCACCTATCTACCACTCACTCCATCCACTACAATATAGATGCGTAAATCTAATTTTAAAACTAGTCGTAGAATACTTAACCCAGCCCAAAAGGTTCAATGTCTTAATCTGCAAAGACAACCTGAGACCAGCTTTTAATGAACAGAATAATATAGGCTCCAGATGCCTTTTTAACATCGACATCTCATTTTATCTCAGACGTAGCTTACCTAATTATTCCATTTGCAGTTTTGTGTAGAAAGCCGACCCCAGAGCATTGATTTTAGTCCTTTAAGCATTTTCATTTAAATCTGTTACTAAGATAAAATTACCTGATTCATAGAAACATAGAATCTACCAGCAGACCCATCCGGCCCATCTAGTGTACAGACTCACAGCTTAATCAGTCCTTGGTCTTGCCTTAGATTCAGGAACCATCTGCCTATACCATGTATTACCACTTCTGCTGAGAGGCCATTTATCTACCACCCTCTTGGTAAAGTAAAATTTCCTGACTTTACATGGAATCCCCTCACCCTTCACATTATAACTTCAGGATACCCCTTTAGCTTTTAAAAAAAACAACACATGCACATTTTCTGCGTCTTTTATTATAGCGGAAATAAACATCATTTTATCTTAATACCCGGCACATCCTGATGTATAAATGACACCAATGCGCTTGCACATCCACTTTTCCTTAATCTGGCAATATGGACACTCAGTAGGCCTGGCAGTCTCTGGTATATACTGAACATTTCACTCATTACCGTTCCATTTAGTTACAAAGATAAAGTTAAGATCGTTTCATATTAATGAATGAATGATGTATGACGTGAGTGACAGCTGCATGAGCCAATCAGTATCTCCAACCTGCCTAACTGCCGCCGCCACCGCGTGGAGTGTCCAGTAACTGCTCAGTGTGCTTCTCCTGTATGATAGACACCGGATACAATGTATCAAGCTCTACGTGTGCTGCTCTCCAATCCAAACCCGAGGATATCGTCTCCCAGCCTTAAGTGTAAAGCTTGTGTGTTTGGAATGAGTGAAAATAAACAGCTTTTGGAGGCCGTACCGTCTATAATATGGGCTGTGTTCAAACTGATTTATTGGATTAAAGTGTCACTGTTTTCCCTACCTAGAATGATCCCAGTAAGTAAGACAAAGGCATGTTTTATGTGGTTTCTTGTTCCATATTTCCCCTAAAAACTCTTTCTGTACCCCTAGATAAAATAAACACGTTACTTACTTTGCCAAATCCACCTCTTCCCAACTCAGAATAGAAGGTGAAGTCTGTGAGGCTGAGGGGCTTCCTGGGTCCATCATCTGATCCGCTGGGCTCTCCTGCAGGGCTCTTCTTCCGCTTCTTTCTTCCGCGGTCCGTCTCGCTTCCTTGGGAGCTGTGTTTCTTCCGTTTTTGCTGGTCGTCCCGGGGTAGATCTTCGGTCCTCTCTCCCTCCTCTTTTCCCGGTGGTTCAGGGTTCTTCGGGTCTTCATCCTGTCGTCTACGTTTCCAAGCCGCTAGGAATGGCATTTCTCCAAATAAAACGCTGTTCTCGTACCAATAGTATACACCACTGGGAATCAAAAACTGATAGCTAATAACTGCCATTTGCCCCATATATATAGGCTGTCAGAATACGATGACCTCATGCCCACGGCCGTGCGACTTGGCATGCGGGATTAGGGCGGCCATCTTTGTTTTTTTTTTTACATTTCAAATGTGTTTTTGAAATATCGAAGTTCCCTTACTGTTTTTGATAGTAAAATATAGTGTTTTCATGAGCAATATGCTGATAGAACAGGGCCCCGGATCTACCGGCACCAAAGATCCCAAACGGGCCAGCATTTTTGGATCTCTGTTTTACAGTCATATTAATCAAAATGATTGAAACTGACTAAATTACTGAGGTTTGAGCAAATAAATACCAGTCTTTTGTTTTGTGAAGTGTACTGAAAGCCATGCATATGGTACTTATATGTTAAAACTGATATTAATAACTTTGCTTCATGGGTAACGTATAGAAAGATGTTTGATGAACGCTTCATCATTGACAAAGTTGTTGATATGGAATGCAAACATAGAATGAACATTAAGTTAATATCAATACAGAAGAAGTGGAATTAAAGCAATTTGTATACCAAGCGAACATGGGCTTATTGTAATAAATTATAACATTACAGAAAAGAAATATATTTTAACACCTAGATAATTTAAGTGGATAAATTTAAAAATTGTGAAAAACAGTTCTCATTATATAATTTTGCAGAAAACAAGAAACATAATGTTTATCCAAGGTGACTGTAAAAATGAAGTATATTGGTTCTTTGACACAACTCTTAATTTAGATAAATTGCAAAAATTTAAATTTAAAGCCCCAACCTGTCTATTTTTCTTTTTTTTTTTAAAGAACGCTTTTTTTTCGTGAAGCTTGGTTGTATAGCCAGGTGTCAGCAGTAGACAGAGAGAGGTGCTCATGCCGTTGTACAGAGCACTGTTGAGACCTCACTTGGGTTAATTTAAAGGCAGTTATGGTTAATGGGGTGTTTAGGGTTAATTTAGGGTCAGTTATGGTTGATAGGGGTGTTTAGGGCAAATTTAGGGGCAGTTATGGCTGATGGGGTATTACAGGTTAATTTAGGGGCAGTTATGGTTAATGGGGTCTTTAGGGTTAATTTAATGCTGAGGACTGAGGGTTAATTTTATTTAATAAAGACCTCATTAACCATAACTGCCCCTATATTAACCCTAAAGACCCCATCAACCACAATTGCCCCTAAATTAACCCTAAATACCCTACTAACCATAACAGCCCCTAAATTAGCGCTAAAGACCCCATCAACCACAACTGCCTCCAGATTAACCCTAAACACCCCATTAACCATAAATGTTCCTAAATGAACCCTAAAGACTCAATCAACCACAACTGCCCCTACATTAACCCTAAATACCCAATAAACCATAACTGCCCCTAAATTAACCCCAATGCCCCATTAACCATAACTGCCCCTAAATTAACCCGTAATACCCCATCAGTCATAACTGCCCCTAAATTAGCCCTAAAGACCCCATCAACCATAACTGCCCCTAAATTAACCCTAACAATGTAATTACCGTATTTGCTCGATTATAAGACGACCCTGATTATAAGACGACCCCCCAAAATCTGAATATTAACTTAGAAAAAAAAGAAAAAGCCTGAATATAAGACGACCCCAAAGGAAAAAAGTTTTACCAGTAAATGTTAATTCATGTAAACTATTTTTTTTAATAAAAGCTATGATTGAGAAAAATATTTTTTTTGTTTTTATTTCTTGTATTTTCCAACCTGTCCCCCAGTTACGCACATCTGCCCCCAGGCTTGCCACTCCAATATGGCACTGTGGCCCATGATATGCCTTTTAACCCTCTATATGCCACTGTGCCCCATGGTATGCCTTTTGACCCCCTATGTGCCACTCTGCCTCCAGAAATGCCTTATACCCCTATATCCCATTCTGGCATTTAGGGGGTTAAAATGCATATTATGGGGCAGAGTGGCATATAGGGAGGTATAAGGCATTTCAGGAGGCAGAGTGGCATTAAGGGAGTTAAAAGGCATTGTATAGAGCACTCTGCCTTCAGAGTGGTTTGTATGCGTCCGTCGCGTATACTTTCCCCGGCTGTCAGAGAACTCTGATCTCTGACAGTCGGGGAAGGTCTATGCGACGGACGCAGACAACCCCCGCTGCTAGCCACACCTCCTTCCGGCTGCAGCGGACGTTGTCTACGCGGATCGCGTAGACGTCAACCCGCTGCCCCGGCAACACAGCAGGAAGCACCGGTAAGTGTGTGTATGATGGGGGGGGGGTCGGGTGAGACAGGAGGATCCAGGTCCCCTGCAGCGGTGCGGGGGATCTGGATCTTAGTCTCCTAATCAGACCTCTATTTGAGGTCTGATTAGAAGACGACCCCGATTAGAAGACGAGGGGTATTTTTCAGAGCATTTGCTCTGAAAAAAACCTTGTCTTATAATCGAGCAAATACGGTAATAGACATGTTGGCCACTAAAAGGTATCAGACATCGAGTCTCTCCGGCTCTATTTACTGTATTCCTTCCCATTTCAAAACAGAAGTGACGACTTTTACAATCTGAACAATGTTTTATGGACTGAATATTCAGCCCAGAAGTCTGTAAAGTGTTATTAAGCTGCCGACAGCTGCAGTTTCTGGTTTTAAATTACATTTTGTAAATCGGTGCAAGACGGTTTGGATAATCGAAGCGCCCGCGGGAGGCGAAAATGTGAAGAAACAACATTATTCTCTAGAGTGTGAAGCGAATGTTGCTTTCACTGAAAATGCAACAAACCGCCACAAACCCCGCGACCCAAGGGCACCACAAACCCGCACACACACGCCGCGACCCAAGAGCGGCACAAAATGCAAGCAACCACCTAATGTTTGTCTGGTTTGGTAAGAAGCTGTCGGCACCGGCGTTTGGGTCACATGACACATTTCTGCTAGGAAGATATTTTGTCTGGGAAGCTCCAGAGGGTTCAACAACACGGGGTCTGCAGAGTAGGAATTGGGAAATTTTCTTTTGTGTACAGATGCAGGAATATGCATTTTCACGAGGGGCATGAATATACCGTATTTGCTCGATTATAAGACAATGTTTTTTTCAGAGCAAATGCGGTGCGGGGAACTCGTCTTTAGTCATAATAAATGCCACATCCTCAGATCGCGTTATTGCTTGTATTCATTTTTATTAGATGTAAAATAGAGACTGTTAAAAGGAACGCGTCTCTTACCTGTTCAGGTCTCTTCTGTCGAGGGGCCCCAAGCAGTCGCCGGAGTTAAGCAGGAAGCAGTCGGCAGTCAGACTCAAGCCAACGCCACGTCATTGTACATGGAAGCCTCGAAAAGTTCACTTTCCTCTCTACTCAGGAGGCTGCAGGATAATGTTTTGTGCAGGCCAGGTTCACACGCAGTCGGCAAAGTGAGCAACAAGCCCCCGAATCAGGCAACGACTCCCTTCTTGGTGCATTTTCTGCCGGAGTTCATACATTACGGCTCGTGATAAATGTTGGTTTACAGAGCTGCACAGAATAGGAGACATCAGTGATTACATTAACCCGAAACGCACCAAACAGCACGTTACAGTAAAAGCAGAGTGCAGAGAGATTTATGAAACTCACCGCTGGGTCCCAGTTGACGCGCGGCACCTTGGCACGCAGGCGGAGGCCGAACATCACGAGCTCCAAGAAATAGAGTCCCTCGCAGGGGAGAAGACAGCGGAGATCAGACTGGCATTTACTAGAGATGGGGGGGCTCAAACTCCAGGCCCCGGGGGCCACAAACAGGCCAGGCTTTCTGGATATCCAGGACGGGCACTGGCAGATCTTAACATATTACATCACGTGTGCGTTCAGTATCCTGGTCTAGAATTAGACAAACCTGGATATAAACGATATGCATCAGATATAACGTGTGGAAGATACCTGTACACCTAAACCCAACTTCCTCGGATTGGATCGTCGGGTCCGTTGGAAAGAAATGTTTCCAAAAACTCGAATAGAATAGAATATTCGACTCGAGCCGGAAGATAACTGCAGCCGGCGTCCGCCCTGTAAGCGGTTGTTTGCTGAGCAGATTACGGGATGGACGCAGGCTGCAGTTATCTTCCGGCTCGAGTCGAATATTCTATTCTATTCTATTCGAGTTTTTGGAAACATGTAGTTGTAAGGGATATTGTAACCAACAATGTATCCTTGTACTGTAAACTTGAAATAAAAACACCATACTCGAATTGGAATAAACAGGCCGTGTACTTTTATTTAGCTTATAACAAACATCACAAACTTTAAAGAAACTCTTGGCCCAAACCCAGAGTCTCACCTCCAATAACTTAAACCATAAATATTTAGATACACATATATAACCAAGCCATCCGCCCTAAAAGCCAGACGGCATACACCATTACACCAGTCCATCCCTAAGAAGGGACAACTTTTACCCTGATAAAAGCACACGACAAATATATAAAATAAAGCATCATAATATTCATAACAGGGAGGGGGGGATGGGAGCTTTTCAAGAAGAAGTTCCATCTTCGCCCGCGGCTCTCCTGCACCACCGAAATACCAGCCTTTACAGGTAAGTAATCACAGCTTAGCAGTTCGCCTTGTGGCATGACTGCTAGCGCTCCCACAGCTCCTATTTATAGCGCGAATTCGCGCCTTTTTGCGCAGCGCGAGGCAAAGGCGGCGAATCACTAAGCGGCACACGCACATCCAGCAATTTCCAAGTTACATCACCCAGGCTATTTTTTATTTTTTTTTTTCTAACTTCTGACCTGAACTTTTGACCCTGCCTATGAAATCAATAGCTGACCTCTAGATGAACCCAACCTCCTATCCCCACAACTACATGCCGCCCCGCGCTATTTAGGCGGCAGGGCTCTTCATGTAGTTGTAAGGGATATTGTAACCAACAATGTATCCTTGTACTGTAAACTTGAAATAAAAACATACTCGAATTGGAATAAACAGGCCGTGTACTTTTATTTAGCTTATAACAAACATCACAAACTTTAAAGAAACTCTTGGCCCAAACCCAGAGCCTCACCTCCAATAACTTAAACCATAAATATATATATACACATATATAACCAAGCCATCCGCCCTAAAAGCCAGACGGCATACACCATTACACCAGTCCATCCACCAGCCACAAATGGATAATTACATTTGTGGCCCTACCCCATAAAAGACACGGCCTGTTCCACCATACTTTGCAAATTAACATTAAAAATATCACACCCTATATCAGATAGGTGCACACCATCCTTTCTGTATAACCCCGAACAACCTCCTTCCAATTCCATATGCCTAAAACTGATAAAACCTTCCATCAACATAAACTTCTCCATAGACCTGTTCAATTTCCTCCTCACTCTCTCCAAAGCTTTAAACTCAGGTCTAGAAGTCCAGATTAATCTGGGAATAATTTCAGACCAGACCAATATTGAATCCTTAAAAACACGTCTAACATTTAAAATTAACTCTTTAAACAGCAACAGTAATTCAACTGATTTTGTTTTCCCCAAATCATTCCCCCCACAGTGTATAACTATAACATCTGGTAACGGCAACATATTAACATAATCCAATAATATGGCTTCCATTTGACAAATATTCAAACCCCTTATACCAATCCAAAATAACTGAACTTTTTTACTATCAAAGCCCAGATTTTCCCCGTAGCTCCTCCGTGTCGCTCTGTTCTGGGCCCAATACACGAAGGAATGCCCAACTATCCATACTATAGCTGGATGTTGACCTGCAAGAAAACAATGTTAGCAACCTTATAACAAATTAGGTCTAATATAACCCAAAAAACGATTCGACTCCCATCTCCCAATCCGCTTAATAATAGACTTGTCCAGCCCCAACATTGCAGCTTCAGTCGCTGCCCCAATCCTGAATGAATGCGAGGAGTAATCATAATCACTCAAACCCAGCGCTGCAAAAGATTTTTTAAGTACACTTCGAAATTGGAAAATGGTCAATGGAGTACCTGAACTATGCACCAGCCAATTCTCCCCACCTTCCGGCCTGATGGCATTAAATAACTCCGCATTCAGCACCGGGCACACCTGGGAATCCATTCTAGATAACTCTATCCAACAACCTTTACCCAATTTATCGGTTTTAGAGGAACGTAAAAACATCCTCAACTTTTCACCACAAATTACATCCACTTTCTTTAAACCCGAACCTCCTTTCTTGTTAACCGCTACTAATTTGCTAACGCGAAACGCTCCAAAGAATGCTATTATAAAGGCCGTCCTAAACAAACGCCTCTCAAAGTCATTCCAACAAACTTCGTTTAATATGCTAACCAATTTACCCAAAATTTCAAACGAAATTGGTTTCCTAGTATCTACACATCTGTTAACCTTACCTTAACCTTTTAAAACTTGTTTTATCAAAAACTCCTTAAAAGCAGATCGCTTACCCGCTAATTTAAAGAAAAAAGAAATACCTAACAAATGCCTCTCTATCAAAGCCCTAGAACACCCATTATTAATTAATATCATAACAAAACCCAGCGCTAAATCCCGCCTATCATCAAACTCATCTACTCCCTTACTAGTCACAAAATTACACCAACATTTCCATGCTTTCGTATAAGCTCTCCAAGTCCCTTTAGACAAAGATTGCGAAATAAAGGAACTTATCTGGGAGAAGTTATTTCCCAAACACTGTCCGGAACAATCATCCCTTCTTCCTCCGCTTGCGGCGCCAACCGACGAAAGCTCTTGAAATCAAAACGTGAAAGGGCATCAGCCAACACATTCTTTTTCCCAGCCACATGCCTTGCCTTTAACCATATATTATAAATTAAACATAAATAAACCAAACGCCTCAAAACACTTATAACCGGCAACGATTTTGCTTTCAACGTTTTAATAACCCATACCACCCCCATGTTATCGCAATTCAATAGCAACCTCTTATTCATCCATAATTCGCCCCAACATTCCAGCGCCACAACCACTGGAAATAACTCAAGCAACAACATATTCTTGGTCCAACCAGCTTTTATCCACTTATGCGGCCATCTGTCAACTGCCCACCTACCCTGCCAGTAAATACCAAATCCTGTGGCACCTGCCGCATCTGTAAAAAACTGCCATTCATCACTACTGATAAAATCCTCCTGCCAAACCGCAGCACCATTAAATTTATCCAAAAATAAGCTCCAAACGAACAAATCTTCTTTAATCTGCTTCGACACTCTCACTCTATGATAAAGCTCTTTCCTACCTGCAATCCCTCTACCAATCAGCCTTGAAAACACCCTTCCCATTGGAATTACCCTCGAAGCAAAATTTAACAACCCTAACAAAGACTGAAAACAATTAACTGTAACTTTTCTTAACCCCAAAACCAAACGAATCTTCCCTTTCAACTTCCTAATCTTATCATCCGGCAGCCTAAAAATCATTTTAACAGTATCAATTTCTATTCCCAGAAATTGCAACTTAGTTGTCGGATAAACCGTTTTCTCCGCTGCTAGCGGAACACCAAAATATTCTGAAATAACCATAAACGAACTAAGTAACCCCAAACAATCCGCACTACCTGCCTTCCCCATAAATAAAAAATCATCAAGATAATGGATAACCTGAAACAAACCAGAAACCTGAACTACCACCCATTCTAAAAATGATGAAAACGCTTCAAAATAATAACACGAAACCGCACAGCCCATAGGCAAACATTTGTCAAAATAAAACTTCCCCTCAAATTGAAAACCTAACGAACAAAAACACTCCGGGTGAATAGGTAAGAGCCTAAACGCTGCCTCTATATCCACCTTGGCCAACAGAGCCCCTCTCCCCAAAACTCTAACCAATTTCAAAGCATCCTCAAACGAAGTATAATGCACCGGATACTCGAATTTCTTAACCTCATCATTTAGCGAATTACCCTTAGGATAAGACAGGTGATGAATAAGCCTAAATGCACCTGTCTGCTTTTTGGGCACCAGACCTAAAGGAGATAACCTAAAGTTAACGAATGGTGGCTCAGCAAATGGACCCTCAAACCTACCCAAACTTAACTCTTTCTGAATCTTCTCCTTAGCTACCTCCCTATTATCCTCCAGAGTCTTCAAATTCCTAACAAACACACATTTCTCACCTTCAAAAACTGGCACCTTAAAACCCTCTGAAAAACCTAGCCTCAACAACTCAGCCTTCTGCCTGCTTGGGTACTGATCTAAAAAGGGGAGCATTCTTTGCCACTTCACTGGCGTCTCCGCCTTTCTGAACCTGATACTTTGCCTGGTTCCTTCGAAAACACCGTATTGCCGGGTGATTACCCGCACAAATTGTACACTCATGTTTGAATTTACACGAATTGGGCCATTTACACTGTGTGTCATTAAATGCCCAACACACTCCTTTCACCCGCTGCTGACTTAAAACATTCTGAGACCTTACAGGCGCTGTCGTTCTCTGAGGCAGCATAGTACTGATCCACGTACCCACATCCTTCATACCCCAATCTAAATTTTTGTGCGCGGATAACTTTTGCCTAAACACCTCATCATAATTGAACCAGGCCAATCCACCGAAATTCTTGTAAGCTTCTAAAACTGACTCCAAGTGATGAAACAAACCAGAACTCTTATCGCTATGCTTTTCGCAATAAACACTGGCATAAATGCAGAACGCTTGCAACCAATTATTGAAAGACCTAGCCACCGGTCTACGCCTGTCATCCTCTTTATCATGCTTAGACAGAAATTCTTTTGAAGCGGGCAATAAAGACAGTATATCAACATACTCATTGCCCCAAATCTTTTCTTTTACGGTACTACTCAAATGAAAACCCAAAGCCGAAATTTCACATGACATAGATTCTTTCATACATGCTTCATTTATCACATTCCTCTTCTGCATATTAACCGACTTATCCCAAGCCTGAGCTGGACTAGCACCCTGCAATTCCTTTAAACAACCCATTTAAGAACCCACTAGCTCATTCAATTTATTAAAATTCCCATCAATGTACTCACCCCTGCTAGCCCCAGCTCTGCCTCTCTCCTGTTCGTCCATATTCTGCACTCCTTGCTGCTGTCCAGAACCCGGTGCTGCCATCCTGCGATGCCCATAACGGTCCTGGCAGCCTCCTTCCTCTTCTTCATTCCTCTGGAGCATCTGCTGCTTCACCCCTATACCTCCACTACTTGGAGAACGAGGCAGGGGCCGCTTTTTACTGGGAACCGGCTTCTTACCACGGCTCCCTTGTTCTTCATCCTCTGCAGACTTCATGCATTTTCTTCTGGAAGAACGCCTCGCCGCTCCTGACGAAAATTGCGCCGCTCCAGACACTTCTCTTGAGGTACCGGCCACCTCTCGTGATGTACCGGCCACCTCTCGCGATGTACCGGCCACCTCTCGCGGCAAGCCGGCAAAATCCCGCGATGACACCGCCAAATCTCGTGATGACGCGGTCAAATCCCGCGATGATCCGGCAAAGTCCCTGAATGACTCCTCAAACGCCGACTGGACCGCCAACGGAGTTGCAGCATTCTCAAACTCTGCCTCCGTGACGATCTCCTGCTCACTCCCCAGCCAGTCTTGATTGAAGTCTTCATCCAGATGGGCGCCGATACAGCTCTGCAGCCACGCTTCTCCTCCCTTCGCCAATGCCTTCTCCCGGAGCTTTTCAAGAAGAAGTTCCATCTTCGCCCGCGGCTCTCCTGCACCACCGAAATACCAGCCTTTACAGGTAAGTATTCACAGCTTAGCAGTTCGCCTTGTGGCATGACTGCTAGCGCTCCCACAGCTCCTATTTATAGCGCAAATTCGCGCCTTTTTGCGCAGCGCGAGGCGAGGCAAAGGTGGCGAATCACTAAGCGGCACGCGCACATCCAGCAATTTCCAAGTTACATCACCCAGGCTATTTTTTTTTTATTTTTTTTTCTAACTTCTGACCTGAACTTTTGACCCTGCCTATTAAATCAATAGCTGACCTCTAGATGAACCCAACCTCCTATCCCCACAACTACATGCCGCCCCGCGCTATTTAGGCGGCAGGGCTCTTCATTTCTTTCCAACGGACCCGACGATCCAAGCCGAGGAAGTTGGGTTTAGGAGTTCAGGTTCTGCCGTTCTTCGAGGGGTTAAATAAGACGGCGCCCCCCCCCCGGGGGTTTAATAAACTGGGGCAGCAGATAAGGTTCTTCTGCAGACAGAACAAAAGCGATGTTTGTCAGCCGCAGCTTTCTGAAGATCATTAAACCAAAGGAAGCCTCTGCCTAAACCGTGCTCAAGCTTCCCGTGTGGCCGCCGGCGCACCGACGGGAAGGGCCAGGACTAGAATAAGGCGACACCAAGGAGTGTGTGTACCTGCCGACTTTCCTCCAAATGTCCGTAAAGTGTCGAATACTTACTGCGTATCGCCCTGTACGGACGCCGAGGGGAAACGGCTCTGCATGAAAGGGTTTTAAACGGCATTTACCTTCTAAACGCGGTGAAGAAGCAGCCTTCTGTGTGTCCATCCGCCGAGACACTAACGTGCCGAGTGATTCTAGAAATACGCTGCTTCTCCCGAAAATATTCTGTATTAACGAGGAAATCCCCAGAAAAAACGCAGAGACGAGAAACCATTCTTTCCGTTTTCTGCAGAACGGAGTAAATTCTCACATTTCATTAAATCGCATGAAACGAGATTCCCAACAGCGCCACGACTCGGATCCTGAGCCGTTCTATCCGACTCCTTACACAGCCTGCGCTAAACAATAGAACAGCTCGGTCTTAATAACCCCGCTGGACACACAGACAAGTGAAAGTCCATAGAGGGACAGACTTCACTGGATAAGCAGATTTGTGACATCGCCGGGACCTGCAATCCTGCATCACCCAAATGCCCGGCGGGTCACAGCCCCCGGCACAGGGAGGGCCAGATGCCCGGCGGATCACAGCCCCCCGGCACAGGGAGGGCCGGTACGGTTTATGGTTATTCCATATTTCCCGATCACCGGCACAGAATACAAAGAAATATCGTGACGCAGAAACACATCGGAGCCTCTCAGCCTCTCGCGCTAATAGCCCAGGCTTAATGCACAGATATGATTTATACAGGTTTAGGAGCTTCCTGCGGGATAACGTCCTCATCTCATTCTGTACATAGGGGGTGTATTTGCGAGCACAGAAGCTTACACTTCAATCCCCTGATGCCTGCCCTTCAGAATACAGAGTGACATCAGGGGTTAACAAACAGCTTTAGTGACTACACCCCACAAGGAAGGTTTTGGACATTTCTTTACGTTACGATGTATTATGAAGCGCTCGCCCCTGTGAGCTTCCCCTGAAAAGGGAACTGAGCGGGCCCTGCACAATGTATAGTAAAATCAGGAGCAACGCTCAAGCAATCTGTCCGCAGAGGTTTACAGGAGAGTTGAGCCCCCAATCCCATCACTCCAAGCATTATAAAGGGCCGGCCCCGGTGAGCTCTTCCTGCCAGCGCCGGACCGTACGATGCATAGCGGAGTCAGGGAAGTGAAAGGCTCTCCTTTCCCGGAACCTCCGGTGTCGCCGAACAATCCACAGATAACGGGAAGATTTCTTACTCAGTCACACCGATTAAACTACGCATTATGCAGGGCCTGCGGGGTTCTCTTTGCAGGAGAAGCTCGCTTGAGACGGCCGTTCATAATCCAGAGTAATATCAGCAAGTTGAAAATCTTCCACCCCCAGCATAATGCATACACACTGCCCTGTCATATGTATAAATAATAGCCTTCTAAAAGAAGAGACTCCGAAGTTATGCAAGAAGTTTTACTTTATTGAGAGGGTGATAAGTGGAACAGCCTCCCAGCAGAAGTTGTAGAGGTTATACAGTGAGGGGATGTAAACATGCAGGGGACGGGGATACGGGGCCCCAAATCTGATTGGTTAATGTTGGAGTGGTTACAGCAGCAATAACGAGTGAGTAGACATGGGAACGGGGCTGATCTGCCGGGAAATTCTCGGTTTCAATAAGAAGCTGGAATCCAGCAGGACTCACGGAGCGACTCGTCGTACAAACAGAATTTAATGGCACATCGGAGCCATTCGGCCCCCGGCTAGTCGCCCATTATTCCTGCTGTAACATGTGACATTAATCAGTCAGATTCGGGGCCCCGTATCCCTGTCCCCTGCATGTTTACATCCCCTCGCAGGTATAACCTCTAATGAGAAATCGGGTGGTAGATAAGTGGAACAGCCTGCCAGCAGAAGCGTATTACATTCTCTCACTGTATTTGCCACTACCACTCCTGCTGGGAGGCAGTTCCATTTTTCTACCACCTTCTCTGTAACGTAAAGAAAAAAAACTTATTGCATTATTTCTGAGCCTCTAGTTTTATTTTATACATATGACAGGGGAGTGTATATGAAATTTTCTTCCCTGTCTCTGAGAGCCGTCCGGCCATCTGCAAACACTCAGTCGTTGGGCTTGTCTTATATTCAGGAGCCGTATATACACATCCCCTCACTGTATCATTGGGGAGGAAGGAAAGGGTGTGCACTGGTGTTAACATGGAACTCTTACCTACTTTTATCGGGGTCACGTGATCCTGAGGCTGCTTGCATGGTGTGTGAACAGCTTGAGAGAAAGCTGCTGGAGAGGTAAGCAGGGTGGGCGGGAGGTGTGATGTGTATACAGAGGCGTATCTACTGAAAATAGCACCTATGGCAAGCACTGAAATTGCGCCCCTGTCCAAATTTCTAAAACCCATTTACTAGCCCCTGCTGCCTATATATATATTAGACCCTGCTGCCGATAGCAGGTATAGATCAACACACAAACCCAGATCGATTGAAATTCACTTGTGATCTCAGCACTGAAGGTATATATAAAATAAACAGAATCAGACATACAAATCCTGTATTTGCAGGTATACAATAATATATGAAACGTAGCATCGCGGGTATAGATCAAATACATACATGGAAACAGCATTGCAGGTATTAATCAACTGAATAAGACATATTAACCCTGTATTTGCAGGTACACATAAATAATGTATGGAAACATAGCATAGCACATATGGATCTACAGAATAACACAAAAACCCAGCTTTGCAGGTAAAGATCAATTGGAATTCACATAAAAACACGGCATTAAAGGTATATTTAAAACCTGGCGTCCACACTGCCCACATAGAACCTGACCAGCACCCAGATAACACACATAAGATTTGCAATCTTTGTCCCCAAACAGTCCAGCCTGTGCCATCTTGGTCCCCAAGGCTCAAACCTACGGCTAGTGCCATCTTTGCCCTTCCACAATTATACATCTATGATACACAAACATATCATATCATGGGGCACAGTGGCATATAGGGGGTATAAGGCATTTCTGGGGCATATGTGCATAACTGGGGGGCAGGTTGGAAAATAAAAGGAAATAAAAACAAAATAATTTTCTCAATCATATATTTAAAAAAAAAATAGTTTACATTTACATGCTCTGAAAAATACCCCTTATAATTGGGGTTGTCTTATAATCAGACCTCAGGAGTCCTGGATGCTCCTGTCTTAGCCCCCCATTTAACCCCCCCCCAAACTTACCGCTGCTTCCGACTCCCTGCTGTGTAGTCGGGGCAGCGGGTGGACTTCTACGCGATTCGCAACTTCTGCTGCAGCCGGAAGGAGGTGCAGTTGGCAGCCGGGGTTGTCTACGTCCATCGTGCAGACCTTCCCCGGCTGTCAGTGAGGAGAGTTCTGGGGCAGGTAATTCTCTCTAATAGTCGGGGGAGGTCTGCGCTATGGATGCAGACAACCCCCGCTGCTAACCGCATCTCCTTCCGGCTGCAGCGGAAGTTGCGAATTGCGTAGACGTCTACCCGCTGCCGCGACTACACAGCAGGGAATCGGAAGCACCGTTAAGTGTGTGTGTGTGTGGGGGGGTTAAATGGGGGGCATAAAGCATTTCTGTAGGCAGAGTGCTCTATGATGCCTTTAACCCCCTTAATGCCTCTCTGCCTCCAGAGATGCCTTTTAACCCTCTATACACCACTCTGCCTCCTGAAATACCTTATACCTCCCTATATGCCACTCTGCCCCATAATATGCCTTTCAACCCCCTAAATGCCAGAGTGGCATATAGGGGTATAAGGCATTTCTGGAGGAAGAGTGGCACATAAGGGGTCAAAAGGCATTTCATGGGGCACAGTAGCATATAGAGGGTTAAAAGGCATATCATGGGGCACAGTGGCATTTGGAGGCTTAAAAGGCATATCATGGGCCACAGTGTAATATAGGAGTGGCAAGCCTGGGGGCAGATGTTCATAACTGGAGGGCAGGTTGGAAAATAAAAGGAAATAAAAACAAAAAAAATATTTTTCTCAAACATAGATTTTATTGAAAAAAAAAAGGTTTACATAGTTTACATGAATTAACATTTACTAGGAAAACTTTTTTCCTACAGGGTCGTCTTACATTCAGGCTTTTTCTTTTTTTCCTAAACTAATATTCAGATTTTGGGGGGTCATCTTATAATCGAGCAAATACGGCAATATGTCATTTTTTTAAGCATGGTTAACTTTATAGCACTTTGAATTTAATGATGTTTTAAAGTTTATTTCAGTTATAAAGCCTGAGTGACTGATGTATTTCTACACATCAGATAATAGACTGCTTCCCAGGATTGGGCCTTCTTGGACCAATGAGAAAAGGGGGATAGGATGGTTGGCCTATGCAGGGATGCTTTGATTCCTTCTCATTCATTGGTCATGTTTACAGCCATGTAGAAGGTATATAAGCAGAGGTGGAAGTTTCTAGTAGCTTCCTCTACAACCAGGATCCGGCAGAGAGTAGTTCTCGGGTCTGAAGATTTGAATGGCTACTGAGGACTTACACAGCCCCTGATTTAGTTGCTGCGCAGCAGGACATGGACGCTGTTCTGGATTCCTGTCAGAAGTGAAGAGAACGCATGTTGCACTTACATGGGCTTCATGATCCGGTACAGCAGATGCTACCAGGGCTGAGTGGTGATGCCAGGAAAAACCAGTAAGCACAGGATGCCACGCGGAGCCTTCTTCAAGTGGAAACGGGTCCAGGAGGAGCCCATCTTATCCTCTTATAACCAACAGAAACACACCGGGGAGGCCGGCTTCCATGGGAGCTTCCTGGCAGCGAGGGCGCAGTAAGTATTTGTAAGATGTCCAGAGATGCTAAAAAAGGGGTAAAGTTTAAAGAATAATGCAGTAAGGGGTCTTTCCCAGTTTTAGGTCATGTGTATGTATGTATATATGTGTATGTGCAGATGTATGTATACAGGTGGGTATGTTTATATGCTTACGTATGTATACAAGTGGGTATATGTTTTATGTACATATGTATACAGGTGGGTATGTCTATATGTTTATGTGCATATGTATGTATACAGGTGGGTATGTGCATATGTATATATATGCAGGTGGGTATGTGCATATGTTTATCTGCATATGTATGTATACAGGTGGGTTTGTCTGTTTATGTGCGTATGTATACAGGTGGGTATGTCTATATGTTTATGTGCATATGTATGTATACAGGTGGGTATGTGCATATGTTTATCTGCATATGTATGTATACAGGTGGGTATGTCTGTTTATGTGCGTATGTATACAGGTGGGTATGTGTGTATGTTATGTTGCATATAGAGGGCTAAAAGGCATATCATGGGGCACAGTGACATATAGGAGTGGGAAGCCTGGTTGCAGATGTGCATAACGGGGCGGGTTGAAAAATAAAAGGAAATAAAAACAAAATTTTTTTCTCAATCATAGATTTTATTAAAAGAAATAGTTTACATGAATTGACATTTACTAGGAACACTTTTTTCCTACAGGGTCATCTTACATTCAGCCTTTTTCTTTTTTCCTAAACTAATATTCAGATTTTGGGGGGGTCATCTTATAATCGAGCAAATATGGTAATATGTCATTTTTTTAAGCATGGTTAACTTTATAGCACTTTGAATTTAATGATGTTTTAAAGTTTATTTCAGTTATAAAGCTGAGTGACTGATGTATTTCTGTGTATTTCTACTTCCCAGGATTGGGCCTTCTTGGACCAATGAGAAAAGGGGGATAGGATGGTTGGCCTATGCAGGGATGCTTTGATTCCTTCTCATTCATTGGTCATGTTTACAGCCATGTAGAAGGTATATAAGCAGAGGTGGAAGTTTCTAGTAGCTTCCTCTTCAACCAGGATCCGGCAGGGAGGAGGTCTGAAGATTTGAATGGCTACTGAGGACTTACACAGCCCCTGATTTAGTTGCTGTCAGAAGTAAAGAGAACGCATGTCGCACTTACATGGGCTTCATAATCCGGTACAGCAGATGCTACCAGGGCTGAGTGGTGATGCCAGGAAAAACCAGTAAGCGCAGGATGCCACGCGGAGCCTTTTTCAAGTGGAAACGGGTCGAGGAGGAGCCCATCTTATCCTCTTATAACCAACAGAAACACACCGGGGAGGCCGGCTTCCATGGGAGCTTCCTGGCAGCGAGGGCGCAGTAAGTATTTGTAAGATGTCCAGAGATGCTAAAAAAGAGGTAAAGTTTAAAGCCTAATGCAGTAAGGAGTCTTTCCCAGTTTTAGGTAATGTGTATGTATGTATATATGTGATTGTGCATATGTATGTTTATTGGTGGGTATGTGCATATGTATGTATTCATGTGGGTATGTTTATGTATACATGTGTGTATGTTTATGTGCATATGTATGTATACAGGTGGGTTTGTGTATATGTGCATATGTATGTATACAGGTGGGTATGTCTATGTTTATGTGCATATGTATGCATACAGGTGGGTATGTGTATAAGTTTACATGCATATGCATGTATGCGTGCATATGCATGTATACATGTGGGTATGTGTATGTTTACGTGCATAAGTGTGGTGTGTGTTTATGTGCATATGTATGTATACATGTGTGTGTGTTTATGTGCATATGTACGTATACAGGTGGGTTTGTGTATATGTGCATATGTATGTATACAGGTGGGTATCTGCATATGTATGGATACATGTGGGTATGTGTATGTTTACGTGCATATGCATGTATACATGTGGGTGTGTATGTTTACGTGCATATGTATGTATACAGGTGGTGTGTGTGTGTTTATGTGCATATGTATGTATACATGTGTGTATGTTTACGTGCATGTATGTATGTATACAGGTGGGTATGTGTATATGTTTACGTGCATATGCATGTATACATGTGGGTGTGTATGTTTACGTGCATATGTATGTATACAGGTGGTGTGTGTTTATGTGCATATGTATGTATACATGTGTGTGTGTGTTTATGTGCATATGTATGTATACAGGTGGGTTTGTGTATATGTGCATATGTATGTATACAGGTGGGTATCTGCATATGTATGGATACATGTGGGTATGTGTATGTTTACGTGCATATGCATGTATACATGTGGGTGTGTATGTTTACGTGCATATGTATGTATACAGGTGGTGTGTGTGTGTTTATGTGCATATGTATGTATACATGTGTGTATGTTTACGTGCATGTATGTATGTATACAGGTGGGTATGTGTATATGTTTACGTGCATATGCATGTATACATGTGGGTATGTGTATGTTTACGTGCATATGTATGTATACAGGTGGTGTGTGTTTATGTGCATATGTATGTATACATGTGTGTGTGTGTGTTTATGTGCATATGTATGTATACAGGTGGGTTTGTGTATATGTGCATATGTATGTATACATGTGGGTATGTGCATATGTATGTATACAGGTGGGTATGTCTATGTGTTTACGTGCATATGTATGTATACAGGTGGGTTTGTGTATATGTGCATATGTATGTATACATGTGGGTATGTGTATATGTTTACGTGCATATGCATGTATACATGTGTGTATGTGTATGTTTACGTGCATATGTATGTATACAGGTGGTGTGTGTTTATGTGCATATGTATGTATACAGGTGGGTTTGTGTATATGTGCATATGTGTGTATACAGGTGGTGTGTGTTTATGTGCATATGTATGTATCCATGTGGGTATGTCTATATGTTTATGTGCATATGTATGTATACATGTGGTTATGTGTATATGTTTATGTGCATATGTATGTATACATGTGGTTATGTGTATATGTTTACATGCAAATGTATGTATCTATGTGAATGTGCATATGTATGTTTATTGGTGGGTATGTTCAGGGCCGGCCCAAGACTTAATGCCGCCTGGGGCGAAGTTTAAAATGAAGCCCCCCCCCCCCACCGACGCCGGGGGGGCACCATTTTAAACTTCGCCGACGCCATTATCTACCCTAACCCCCCCTGTTTAAAGGTACTTAACTTTAAACAGTCATGCGGCGAGTCTCCCTGCTCTGCCACGGTGCCGGCTTGTAATGCTGAGCGCCGGAAATTGACGTCACTTCCGGTGCTCGGCATTACAAACCGGCACCGAGACCGAACAGGGAGACTCGCCGCAGAGGAGAGAGAGAAGCGCCGAGCGGGTAAGCGAAAACCACTCGGCGCCCCTCTCTCTCCTCCGCTTAAAAAAAAACCGCTAAAGTGCCGCCCCTTCAAAAGTGCCGCCTGGAGCAATTGCCCCAGTCGGCTCCATTGTAGGGCCGTCCCTGGGTATGTTTGTGCATATGTATGTATACAGATGGGTATGTGCATACGTATGTATACATGTGGGTATGTGTATGTTTACGTGCATATATGTATGTATACAGGTGAGTATGTGTATATGTTTACGTGCATATGCATGTATACATGTGGGTATGTGTATGTTTACGTGCATATGCATGTATACATGTGGGTGTGTATGTTTACGTGCATATGTATGTATACAGGTGGTGTGTGTTTATGTGCATATGTATGTATACATGTGTGTGTGTTTCTGTGCATATGTATGTATACATGTGTGTATGTTTATGTGCATATGTATGTATACAGGTGGGTTTGTGTATATGTGCATATGTATGTATACAGGTGGGTAGGTGCATATGTATGTATACATGTGGGTATGTGTATATGTTTACGTGCATATGTATGTATACAGGTGGGTATGTGCATATGTTTATGTGCATATGTATGTATACAGGTGGGTATGTGCATATGTATGTATACAGGTGGGTATGTCTATATGTTTACGTGCATATGTATGTATACAGGTGGGTTTGTGTATATGTGCATATGTATGTATACATATGCGTATGTGTATGTTTACGTGCATATATGTATGTACACAGGTGGGTATGTGTATATGTTTACGTGCATATGCATGTATACATGTGGGTATGTGTATGTTTACGTGCATATGTATGTATACAGGTGGGTATGTGCATATGTATGTATACATGTGGGTATGTCTATATGTTTATGTGCATATGTATGTATCTATGTGAATGTGCATATGTATGTTTATTGGTGGGTATGTTTGTGCATATGTTTGTATACATGTGGGTATGTTTATGTATACATGTGTGTATGTTTATGTGCATATGTATGTATACGGGTGGGTTTGTGTATATGCATATGTATGTATACAGGTGGGTATGTCTATGTTTATGTGCATATGTATGCGTACAGGTGGGTATGTGTATATGTTTACGTGCATATGCATGTATACATGTGGGTATGTGTATGTTTATGTGCATATGTATGTATACAGGTGGGTTTGTGTATATGTGGATATGTATGTATACAGGTGGGTATGTGCATATGTATGTATACATGTGGGTATGTGTATGTTTACGTGCATATATGTATATATACAGGTGGGTATGTTTATGTATACATGTGTGTATGTTTATGTGCATATGTATTTATACAGGTGGGTTTGTGTATATGTGCATATGTATGTATACATGTGGGTATGTCTATGTTTATATGCATATGTATGCATACATGTGGGTATGTGTATGTTTACGTGCATATGTATGTATACAGGTGATGTGTGTTTATGTGCATATGTATGTATACATGTGTGTGTGTTTATGTGCATATGTATGTATACAGGTGGGTTTGTGTATATGTGCATATGTATGTATACAGATGGGTATGTGCATATGTATGTATACATGTGGGTATGTGTATGTTTACATGCATACATGTATGTATACATGTGGGTGTGTATGTTTACGTGCATACATGTATGTATACAGGTGGTGTGTGTTTATGTGCATATGTATGTATACAGGTGGGTTTGTGTATATGTGCATATGTATGTATACAGGTGGGTATCTGCATATGTATGTATACATGTGGGTATGTGTATGTTTACGTGCATATATGTATGTATACATGTGGGTATGTGTATGTTTACGTGCATATGCATGTATACATGTGGGTGTGTATGTTTACGTGCATATGTATGTATACAGGTGGTGTGTGTGTTTATGTGCATATGTATGTATACATGTGTGTATGTTTACATGTATGTATGTATACAGGTGGGTATGTGTACATGTTTACGTGCATATGCATGTATACATGTGGGTATGTGTATGTTTACGTGCATATGTATGTATACAGGTGGTGTGTGTTTATGTGCATATGTATGTATACATGTGTGTGTGTGTTTATGTGCATATGTATGTATACAGGTGCGTTTGTGTATATGTGCATATGTATGTATACAGGTGGGTAGGTGCATATGTTTATGTGCTTATGTATGTATACAGGTGGGTATGTCTATATGTTTACGTGCATATGTATGTATACAGGTGGGTTTGTGTATATGTGCATATGTATGTATACATGTGGGTATGTGTATGTTTACGTGCATATATGTATGTATACAGGTGGGTATGTGTATATGTTTATGTGCATATGCATGTATACATGTGGGTATGTGTATGTTTACGTGCATATGTATGTATACAGGTGGTGTGTGTTTATGTGCATATGTATGTATATAGGTGGGTATTTGCATATGTTTATGTGCATATGTATGTATACAGGTGGTGTGTGTTTATGTGCATATGTATGTATACAGGTGGGTTTGTGTATATGTGCATATGTATGTATACAGGTGGGTATGTGCATATGTTTATGTGCATATGTATGTATACAGGTGGTGTGTGTTTATGTGCATATGTATGTATACAGGTGGTTTTGTGTATATGTGCATATGTATGTATACAGGTGGGTATGTGCATATGTATGTATACATGTGGTTATGTGTATATGTTTATGTGCATATGTATGTATACACGTGGTTATGTGTATATGTTTACGTGCATATGTATGTATACAGGTGGGTATGTGCATATGTTTATGTGCATATGTATGTATACAGGTGGTGTGTGTTTATGTGCATATGTATGTGTACAGGTGGGTTTGTGTATATGTGCATATGTATGTATACAGGTGGGTATGTGCATATGTATGTATACATGTGGGTATGTCTATATGTTTATGTGCATATGTATGTATACAGGTGGGTATGTGCATATGTTTATGTGCATATGTATGTATACAGGTGGGTATGTGTTTATGTGCATATGTATGTATACAGGTGGGTATGTGTATGTGCATATGTATGTATCCAGGTGGGTATGTGTATGTGCGTATGTATGTATACAGGTGGGTATGTGTTTATGTGCATATGTATGTATACAGGTGGGTGTGTATGTTTACGTGCATATGTATGTATACAGGTGGGTGTGTGTGTTTATGTGCATATGTATGTATACAGGTGGTGTGTGTTTATGTGCATATGTATGTGTACAGGTGGGTTTGTGTATATGTGCATATGTATGTATACAGGTGGGTATGTGCATATTTATGTATACATGTGGGTATGTCTATATGTTTATGTGCATATGTATGTATACATATAAAAATCCATTTCTGTAAGATTAAGCCAGGCTTTAAGGGACTTGTCTTATTTGTGGTTGGAACTGAAATGATTTAGACCCCGCCCACTTGATGCAGCCACGCCCACTATTGCATCATCAGCCTCTGTGATGTCATCATAGGAGGTTATATAAAGCAGGTGAAACTCAGACACTTCTCATTGCTCAGCAGAGCAGGCGAGTGAGAAGATGTGAGATACTCTTCTGATAATCGTGGGGTGCCTCTGCACCTTCATGATGCTTTTATTACTTGTTGGATTAGGAAAACGTAGTGGAGGACGAAAGGCAAATGAAGCCGACCTCTACCTAGAGATAATGTTCGCAATCGAACGCACAAACCACACCATGTTCCAGATACAGACCATAACGGGTCAGTTTAATTTGATCAACGTACTGAGAGCAACTGCTACATTTGGAACGTTGGAACCAATGGAATGTTCTATCAGTTCTATCACCATAGCAACCATAGGAATGGTCTAAGCAGAAGAACCAAGTCAATGGTTGCCACGGTGATAAGATCAACATTGAAACTTTGCACCAAAAAGGAATCATTTTGTTTTCTGTGTATTCTGCGCGACTTTGGAAGCTAGAAATGAAACAGAACCGAAATATCCATTTATGAAATCTTACTTTTTACCTTTTGGAGGTTTTTTTTAAACAAAAATCCATTTCAGCAAGATTAAGCTGGGCTTTAAGTGACTTACTTAAAATTGAAATTGATGTTTTAGCTAACTGAAGACTATTTAAAATTATGAAGCGTGGCAGTTAACGCCGTGATGACTCCATTAAAAACTATTTCAGCCAATCAAACATTTTCAGGGGGAGTCTTGTTTTTTTCGAGAGGCTCCAACCGTTCCTTGGCCTCCCCTTATAGACTTTTTACGTAAAAAGTGTGTGTGTGTGTGTAACAGAACATATACATGTCACAAATTGCATGCATTCTTTTTTCCTTTTGCTACATCATACAGCATAATATACAGAATTATGCTTTCATTATTTTGCTACATTGTAGCGGTTAACAGGTGACTCTGTGAAGCCACAATGTTGAACAAATATGATACAAAGGGTCTCAAAGCAACGCATAGCGCATTTTGCTCTTTTAAATCTAATATTATAGAATCATGGAACCTGCCGACAGATCGGCCCCATTCGTCCCCCGTCTACTCGCCCGTTTCTCCTGCTGTAAAGACTCAAACCTTAATCAGTCGTTGGTCTTGTCTTAGATTCAGGAGCCTTATGTCTATCCCATGCATGTTTAATACCCTCACCTTAATAACATCACTCATCCTAGGATAACTTTTCACTTCCAGCATTATAGATATTACCTATTGCTACTTAGACTCAGGTATTGTCTTCTCCCATGTGCTCCTTTTTGTATTTACATAAAACATTTTCCCCAGTATGTCCCAATATCTAACAAATCAAGTTAAAAAAAGAAAGGAACAGAAACAAAATTTTCTTAAAAGGCCTTTATAAATGTATCCCATACATGTGTTTGTACATACATGTAGATTGAACATGAGGTCTATGTAGGTGACTGTACACAACATATGCCAGGGTCGGCACGCTTAGATGGTGGAATTAAATGCCATAGTAATATGAGGAAAAACTCAAATGGAGAAAATATATTTTATATTTATTTGAGGGACTTTGAGAGGTGAGATTGCACCTGTGACATGATCTTGACATGTTGGTAGTTACGCTGACAAGCTGCTTTACCACGTCTATGTATGGATATGTGGTTGGCCCTCCTGAGCCTGCTTTGCCAACGACTTGTCTCATTTGTGGTTGGAACTGAAATGATTTAGGCCCCGCCCACTTGATTCAGCCACGCCTATTATTGCATCATCTGCCTGTTTGTCTCGCTGGCTACACCATGGAGTCCAAGACCATCATCCTACACTGACCTCCACCAGAGGATTTTCATGTTATCTGTAAACTGAACTTCCAATTTAACGTGTCAATAAAATTCTGTTAACATTTAGTATAGTTCATGCTGTTTATTTAAAAATATTATTATTTCCCACAAATAACGTATGATATTTAGCAATTATCAGTTAATGTTCTAAGATAACGGGTCAGTTTAATTTGATCAAGGGCAATATCAACGTACTGAGAGCAACAGCTACATTTGGAACGTTGGAACCAATGGAATGTTCTATCAGGTCTATCACCATTGCAACCATAAGAATGATCTAAGCAGAACCAGGTCAATGGTTGCCATGGTGATAAGATCAACATTGAAACTTTGCACCAAAAAGGAATCATTTTGTTTTCCGTGTATTCTGCGCGACTTTTCAAGCCAGAAATGAAACAGAACCGAAATATCCATTTATGAAATATTACTTTTTACCTTTTGTTTTTTTTTTATTAAACAAAAATCCATTTCTGTAAGATTAAGCCAGGCTTTAAGGGACTTGTCTTATTTGTGGTTGGAACTGAAATGATTTAGACCCCGCCCACTTGATGCAGCCACGCCCACTATTGCATCATCAGCCTCTGTGATGTCATCATAGGAGGTTATATAAAGCAGGTGAAACTCAGACACTTCTCATTGCTCAGCAGAGCAGGCGAGTGAGAAGATGTGAGATACTCTTCTGATAATCGTGGGGTGCCTCTGCACCTTCATGATGCTTTTATTACTTGTTGGATTAGGAAAACGTAGTGGAGGACGAAAGGCAAATGAAGCCGACCTCTACCTTGAGATAATGTTCGCAATCGAACGCACAAACCACACCATGTTCCAGATACAGACCATAACGGGTCAGTTTAATTTGATCAACGTACTGAGAGCAACTGCTACATTTGGAACGTTGGAACCAATGGAATGTTCTATCAGTTCTATCACCATAGCAACCATAGGAATGGTCTAAGCAGAAGAACCAAGTCAATGGTTGCCACGGTGATAAGATCAACATTGAAACTTTGCACCAAAAAGGAATCATTTTGTTTTCTGTGTATTCTGCGCGACTTTGGAAGCTAGAAATGAAACAGAACCGAAATATCCATTTATGAAATCTTACTTTTTACCTTTTGGAGGTTTTTTTTTAAACAAAAATCCATTTCAGCAAGATTAAGCCGGGCTTTAAGTGACTTACTTAAAATTGAAATTGATGTTTTAGCTAACTGAAGACTATTTAAAATTATGAAGCGTGGCAGTTAACGCCGTGATGACTCCATTAAAAATTATTTCAGCCAATCAAACATTTTCAGGGGGAGTCTTGTTTTTTTCGAGAGGCTCCAACCGTTCCTTGGCCTCCCCTTATAGACTTTTTACGTAAAAAGTGTGTGTGTGTGTGTAACAGAACATATACATGTCACAAATTGCATGCATTCTTTTTTCCTTTTGCTACATCATACAGCATAATATACAGAATTATGCTTTCATTATTTTGCTACATTGTAGCGGTTAACAGGTGACTCTGTGAAGCCACAATGTTGAACAAATATGATACAAAGGGTCTCAAAGCAACGCATAGCGCATTTTGCTCTTTTAAATCTAATGTTATAGAATCATGGAACCTGCCGACAGATCAGCCCCATTCGGCCCCCGTCTACTCGCCCGTTTCTCCTGCTGTAAAGACTCAAACCTTAATCAGTCGTTGGTCTTGTCTTAGATTCAGGAGCCGTATGTCTATCCCATGCATGTTTAATACCCTCACCTTAATAACATCACTCATCCTAGGATAACTTTTCACTTCCAACATTATAGATATTACCTATTGCTACTTAGACTCAGGTATTGTCTTCTCCCATGTGCTCCTTTTTGTATTTACATAAAACATTTTCCCCAGTATGTCCCAATATCTAACAAATCAAGTTAAAAAAAGAAAGGAACAGAAACAAAATTTTCTTAAAAGGCCTTTATAAATGTATCCCATACATGTGTTTGTACATACATGTAGATTGAACATGAGGTCTATGTAGGTGACTGTACACAACATATGCCAGGGTCGGCACGCTTAGATGGTGGAATTAAATGCCATAGTAATATGAGGAAAAACTCAAATGGAGAAAATATATTTTATATTTATTTGAGGGACTTTGAGAGGTGAGATTGCACCTGTGACATGATCTTGACATGTTGGTAGTTACGCTGACAAGCTGCTCTACCACGCATGTATGGATATGTGGTTGGCCCTCCTGAGCCTGCTTTGCCAACGACTTGTCTCATTTGTGGTTGGAACTGAAATGATTTAGGCCCCGCCCACTTGATTCAGCCACGCCTATTATTGCATCATCTGCCTCTTTGTCTCGCTGGCTACACCATGGAGTCCAAGACCATCATCCTACACTGACCTCCACCAGAGGATTTTCATGTTATCTGTAAACTGAACTTCCAATTTAACGTGTCAATAAAATTCTGTTAACATTTAGTATAGTTCATGCTGTTTATTTAAAAATATTATTATTTCCCACAAATAACATATGATATTTAGCAATTATCAGTTAATGTTCTAAGATAACGGGTCAGTTTAATTTGATCAAGGGCAATATCAACGTACTGAGAGCAACAGCTACATTTGGAACGTTGGAACCAATGGAATGTTCTATCAGGTCTATCACCATAGCAACCATAGGAATGGTCTAAGCAGAAGAACCAGGTCAATGGTTGCCATGGTGATAAGATCAACATTGAAACTTTGCACCAAAAAGGAATCATTTTGTTTTCCGTGTATTCTGCGCGACTTTTCAAGCCAGAAATGAAACAGAATCGAAATATCCATTTATGAAATATTACTTTTTACCTTTTGTTTTTTTTTTATTAAACAAAAATCCATTTCTGTAAGATTAAGCCAGGCTTTAAGGGACTTGTCTTATTTGTGGTTGGAACTGAAATGATTTAGACCCCGCCCACTTGATGCAGCCACGCCCACTATTGCATCATCAGCCTCTGTGATGTCATCATAGGAGGTTATATAAAGCAGGTGAAACTCAGACACTTCTCATTGCTCAGCAGAGCAGGCGAGTGAGAAGATGTGAGATACTCTTCTGATAATCGTGGGGTGCCTCTGCACCTTCATGATGCTTTTATTACTTGTTGGATTAGGAAAACGTAGTGGAGGACGAAAGGCAAATGAAGCCGACCTCTACCTTGAGATAATGTTCGCAATCGAACGCACAAACCACACCATGTTCCAGATACAGACCATAACGGGTCAGTTTAATTTGATCAACGTACTGAGAGCAACTGCTACATTTGGAACGTTGGAACCAATGGAATGTTCTATCAGTTCTATCACCATAGCAACCATAGGAATGGTCTAAGCAGAAGAACCAAGTCAATGGTTGCCACGGTGATAAGATCAACATTGAAACTTTGCACCAAAAAGGAATCATTTTGTTTTCTGTGTATTCTGCGCGACTTTGGAAGCTAGAAATGAAACAGAACCGAAATATCCATTTATGAAATCTTACTTTTTACCTTTTGGAGGTTTTTTTTTAAACAAAAATCCATTTCAGCAAGATTAAGCCGGGCTTTAAGTGACTTACTTAAAATTGAAATTGATGTTTTAGCTAACTGAAGACTATTTAAAATTATGAAGCGTGGCAGTTAACGCCGTGATGACTCCATTAAAAACTATTTCAGCCAATCAAACATTTTCAGGGGGAGTCTTGTTTTTTTCGAGAGGCTCCAACCGTTCCTTGGCCTCCCCTTATAGACTTTTTACGTAAAAAGTGTGTGTGTGTGTGTAACAGAACATATACACGTCACAAATTGCATGCATTCTTTTTTCCTTTTGCTACATCATACAGCATAATATACAGAATTATGCTTTCATTATTTTGCTACATTGTAGCGGTTAACAGGTGACTCTGTGAAGCCACAATGTTGAACAAATATGATACAAAGGGTCTCAAAGCAACGCATAGCGCATTTTGCTCTTTTAAATCTAATGTTATAGAATCATGGAACCTGCCGACAGATCAGCCCCATTCGGCCACCGTCTACTCGCCCGTTTCTCCTGCTGTAAAGACTCAAACCTTAATCAGTCGTTGGTCTTGTCTTAGATTCAGGAGCCGTATGTCTATCCCATGCATGTTTAATACCCTCACCTTAATAACATCACTCATCCTAGGATAACTTTTCTCTTCCAGCATTATAGATATTACCTATTGCTACTTAGACTCAGGTATTGTCTTCTCCCATGTGCTCCTTTTTGTATTTACATAAAACATTTTCCCCAGTATGTCCCAATATCTAACAAATCAAGTTAAAAAAAGAAAGGAACAGAAACAAAATTTTCTTAAAAGGCCTTTATAAATGTATCCCATACATGTGTTTGTACATACATGTAGATTGAACATGAGGTCTATGTAGGTGACTGTACACAACATATGCCAGGGTCGGCACGCTTAGATGGTGGAATTAAATGCCATAGTAATATGAGGAAAAACTCAAATGGAGAAAATATATTTTATATTTATTTGAGGGACTTTGAGAGGTGAGATTGCACCTGTGACATGATCTTGACATGTTGGTAGTTACGCTGACAAGCTGCTCTACCACGCATGTATGGATATGTGGTTGGCCCTCCTGAGCCTGCTTTGCCAACGACTTGTCTCATTTGTGGTTGGAACTGAAATGATTTAGGCCCCGCCCACTTGATTCAGCCACGCCTATTATTGCATCATCTGCCTGTTTGTCTCGCTGGCTACACCATGGAGTCCAAGACCATCATCCTACACTGACCTCCACCAGAGGATTTTCATGTTATCTGTAAACTGAACTTCCAATTTAACGTGTCAATAAAATTCTGTTAACATTTAGTATAGTTCATGCTGTTTATTTAAAAATATTAATATTTCCCACAAATAACGTATGATATTTAGCAATTATCAGTTAATGTTCTAAGATAACGGGTCAGTTTAATTTGATCAAGGGCAATATCAACGTACTGAGAGCAACAGCTACATTTGGAACGTTGGAACCAATGGAATGTTCTATCAGGTCTATCACCATAGCAACCATAGGAATGGTCTAAGCAGAAGAACCAGGTCAATGGTTGCCATGGTGATAAGATCAACATTGAAACTTTGCACCAAAAAGGAATCATTTTGTTTTCCGTGTATTCTGCGCGACTTTTCAAGCCAGAAATGAAACAGAACCGAAATATCCATTTATGAAATATTACTTTTTACCTTTTGTTTTTTTTTTTTAATTAAACAAAAATCCATTTCTGTAAGATTAAGCCAGGCTTTAAGGGACTTGTCTCATTTGTGGTTGGAACTGAAATGATTTAGACCCTGCCCACTTGATGCAGCCACGCCCACTATTGCATCATCAGCCTCTGTGATGTCATCATAGGAGGTTATATAAAGCAGGTGAAACTCAGACACTTCTCATTGCTCAGCAGAGCAGGCGAGTGAGAAGATGTTAGATACTCTTCTGATAATCGTGGGGTGCCTCTGCACCTTCATGATGCTGTTATTACTTGTTGGATTAGGAAAACGTAGTGGAGGACGAAAGGCAAATGAAGCCGACCTCTACCTAGAGATTATGTTCGCAATCGAACGCACAAACCACACCATGTTCCAGATACAGACCATAACGGGTCAGTTTAATTTGATCAACGTACTGAGAGCAACTGCTACGTTTGGAACGTTGGAACCAATGGAATGTTCTATCAGTTCTATCACCATAGCAACCATAGGAATGGTCTAAGCAGAAGAACCAAGTCAATGGTTGCCACGGTGATAAGATCAACATTGAAACTTTGCACCAAAAAGGAATCATTTTGTTTTCTGTGTATTCTGCGCGACTTTGGAAGCTAGAAATGAAACAGAACCGAAATATCCATTTATGAAATCTTACTTTTTACCTTTTGGAGGTTTTTTTTTAAACAAAAATCCATTTCAGCAAGATTAAGCCGGGCTTTAAGTGACTTACTTAAAATTGAAATTGATGTTTTAGCTAACTGAAGACTATTTAAAATTATGAAGCGTGGCAGTTAACGCTGTGATGACTCCATTAAAAATTATTTCAGCCAATCAAACATTTTCAGGGGGAGTCTTGTTTTTTTCGAGAGGCTCCAACCGTTCCTTAGCCTCCCCTTATAGACTTTTTACGTAAAAAGTGTGTGTGTGTGTGTAACGGAACATATACATGTCACAAATTGCATGCATTCTTTTTTCCTTTTGCTACATCATACAGCATAATATACAGAATTATGCTTTCATTATTTTGCTACATTGTAGCGGTTAACAGGTGACTGTGAAGCCACAAGGTTGAACAAATATGATACAAAGGGTCTCAAAGCAACGCATAGCGCATTTTGCTCTTTTAAATCTAATGTTATAGAATCATGGAACCTGCCGACAGATCGGCCCCATTCGGCCCCCGTCTACTCGCCCGTTTCTCCTGCTGTAAAGACTCAAACCTTAGTCAGTCGTTGGTCTTGTCTTAGATTCAGGAGCCGTATGTCTATCCCATGCATGTTTAATACCCTCACCTTAATAACATCACTCATCCTAGGATAACTTTTCACTTCCAGCATTATAGATATTACCTATTGCTACTTAGACTCAGGTATTGTCTTCTCCCATGTGCTCCTTTTTGTATTTACATAAAACATTTTCCCCAGTATGTCCCAATATCTAACAAATCAAGTTAAAAAAAGAAAGGAACAGAAACAAAATTTTCTTAAAAGGCCTTTATAAATGTATCCCATACATGTGTTTGTACATACATGTAGATTGAACATGAGGTCTATGTAGGTGACTGTACACAACATATGCCAGGGTCGGCACGCTTAGATGGTGGAATTAAATGCCATAGTAATATGAGGAAAAACTCAAATGGAGAAAATATATTTTATATTTATTTGAGGGACTTTGAGAGGTGAGATTGCACCTGTGACATGATCTTGACATGTTGGTAGTTACGCTGACAAGCTGCTCTACCACGCATGTATGGATATGTGGTTGGCCCTCCTGAGCCTGCTTTGCCAACGACTTGTCTCATTTGTGGTTGGAACTGAAATGATTTAGGCCCCGCCCACTTGATTCAGCCACGCCTATTATTGCATCATCTGCCTCTTTGTCTCGCTGGCTACACCATGGAGTCCAAGACCATCATCCTACACTGACCTCCACCAGAGGATTTTCATGTTATCTGTAAACTGAACTTCCAATTTAACGTGTCAATAAAATTCTGTTAACATTTAGTATAGTTCATGCTGTTTATTTAAAAATATTATTGTTTCCCACAAATAACGTATGATATTTAGCAATTATCAGTTAATGTTCTAAGATAACGGGTCAGTTTAATTTGATCAAGGGCAATATCAACGTACTGAGAGCAACAGCTACATTTGGAACGTTGGAACCAATGGAATGTTCTATCAGGTCTATCACCATAGCAACCATAGGAATGGTCTAAGCAGAAGAACCAGGTCAATGGTTGCCATGGTGATAAGATCAACATTGAAACTTTGCACCAAAAAGGAATCATTTTGTTTTCCGTGTATTCTGCGCGACTTTTCAAGCCAGAAATGAAACAGAACCGAAATATCCATTTATGAAATATTACTTTTTGCCTTTTGTTTTTTTTTTTATTAAACAAAAATCCATTTCTGTAAGATTAAGCCAGGCTTTAAGGGACTTGTCTCATTTGTGGTTGGAACTGAAATGATTTAGACCCTGCCCACTTGATGCAGCCACGCCCACTATTGCATCATCAGCCTCTGTGATGTCATCATAGGAGGTTATATAAAGCAGGTGAAACTCAGACACTTCTCATTGCTCAGCAGAGCAGGCGAGTGAGAAGACGTTAGATACTCTTCTGATAATCGTGGGGTGCCTCTGCACCTTCATGATGCTGTTATTACTTGTTGGATTAGGAAAACGTAGTGGAGGACGAAAGGCAAATGAAGCCGACCTCTACCTAGAGATTATGTTCGCAATCGAACGCACAAACCACACCATGTTCCAGATACAGACCATAACGGGTCAGTTTAATTTGATCAACGTACTGAGAGCAACTGCTACGTTTGGAACGTTGGAACCAATGGAATGTTCTATCAGTTCTATCACCATAGCAACCATAGGAATGGTCTAAGCAGAAGAACCAAGTCAATGGTTGCCACGGTGATAAGATCAACATTGAAACTTTGCACCAAAAAGGAATCATTTTGTTTTCTGTGTATTCTGCGCGACTTTGGAAGCTAGAAATGAAACAGAACCGAAATATCCATTTATGAAATCTTACTTTTTACCTTTTGGAGGTTTTTTTTTAAACAAAAATCCATTTCAGCAAGATTAAGCCGGGCTTTAAGTGACTTACTTAAAATTGAAATTGATGTTTTAGCTAACTGAAGACTATTTAAAATTATGAAGCGTGGCAGTTAACGCCGTGATGACTCCATTAAAAACTATTTCAGCCAATCAAACATTTTCAGGGGGAGTCTTGTTTTTTTCGAGAGGCTCCAACCGTTCCTTAGCCTCCCCTTATAGACTTTTTTACGTAAAAAGTGTGTGTGTGTGTGTAACGGAACATATACATGTCACAAATTGCATGCATTCTTTTTTCCTTTTGCTACATCATACAGCATAATATACAGAATTATGCTTTCATTATTTTGCTACATTGTAGCGGTTAACAGGTGACTGTGAAGCCACAATGTTGAACAAATATGATACAAAGGGTCTCAAAGCAACGCATAGCGCATTTTGCTCTTTTAAATCTAATGTTATAGAATCATGGAACCTGCCGACAGATCGGCCCCATTCGGCCCCCGTCTACTCGCCCGTTTCTCCTGCTGTAAAGACTCAAACCTTAGTCAGTCGTTGGTCTTGTCTTAGATTCAGGAGCCGTATGTCTATCCCATGCATGTTTAATACCCTCACCTTAATAACATCACTCATCCTAGGATAACTTTTCACTTCCAGCATTATAGATATTACCTATTGCTACTTAGACTCAGGTATTGTCTTCTCCCATGTGCTCCTTTTTGTATTTACATAAAACATTTTCCCCAGTATGTCCCAATATCTAACAAATCAAGTTAAAAAAAGAAAGGAACAGAAACAAAATTTTCTTAAAAGGCCTTTATAAATGTATCCCATACATGTGTTTGTACATACATGTAGATTGAACATGAGGTCTATGTAGGTGACTGTACACAACATATGCCAGGGTCGGCACGCTTAGATGGTGGAATTAAATGCCATAGTAATATGAGGAAAAACTCAAATGGAGAAAATATATTTTATATTTATTTGAGGGACTTTGAGAGGTGAGATTGCACCTGTGACATGATCTTGACATGTTGGTAGTTACGCTGACAAGCTGCTTTACCACCTATGTATGGATATGTGGTTGGCCCTCCTGAGCCTGCTTTGCCAACGACTTGTCTCATTTGTGGTTGGAACTGAAATGATTTAGGCCCCGCCCACTTGATTCAGCCACGCCTATTATTGCATCATCTGCCTGTTTGTCTCGCTGGCTACACCATGGAGTCCAAGACCATCATCCTACACTGACCTCCACCAGAGGATTTTCATGTTATCTGTAAACTGAACTTCCAATTTAACGTGTCAATAAAATTCTGTTAACATTTAGTATAGTTCATGCTGTTTATTTAAAAATATTATTGTTTCCCACAAATAACGTATGATATTTAGCAATTATCAGTTAATGTTCTAAGATAACGGGTCAGTTTAATTTGATCAAGGGCAATATCAACGTACTGAGAGCAACAGCTACATTTGGAACGTTGGAACCAATGGAATGTTCTATCAGGTCTATCACCATAGCAACCATAGGAATGGTCTAAGCATAAGAACCAGGTCAATGGTTGCCATGGTGATAAGATCAACATTGAAACTTTGCACCAAAAAGGAATCAGTTTGTTTTCCGTGTATTCTGCGCGACTTTTCAAGCCAGAAATGAAACAGAACCGAAATATCCATTTATGAAATATTACTTTTTACCTTTTGTTTTTTTTTTTATTAAACAAAAATCCATTTCTGTAAGATTAAGCCAGGCTTTAAGGGACTTGTCTCATTTGTGGTTGGAACTGAAATGATTTAGACCCCGCCCACCTGATGCAGCCACGCCCACTATTGCATCATCAGCCTCTGTGATGTCATCATAGGAGGTTATATAAAGCAGGTGAAACTCAGACACTTCTCATTGCTCAGCAGAGCAGGCGAGTGAGAAGATGTTAGATACTCTTCTGATAATCGTGGGGTGCCTCTGCACCTTCATGATGCTGTTATTACTTGTTGGATTTGGAAAACGTAGTGGAGGACGAAAGGCAAATGAAGCCGACCTCTACCTAGAGATTATGTTCGCAATCGAACGCACAAACCACACCATGTTCCAGATACAGACCATAACGGGTCAGTTTAATTTGATCAACGTACTGAGAGCAACTGCTACGTTTGGAACGTTGGAACCAATGGAATGTTCTATCAGTTCTATCACCATAGCAACCATAGGAATGGTCTAAGCAGAAGAACCAAGTCAATGGTTGCCACGGTGATAAGATCAACATTGAAACTTTGCACCAAAAAGGAATCATTTTGTTTTCTGTGTATTCTGCGCGACTTTGGAAGCTAGAAATGAAACAGAACCGAAATATCCATTTATGAAATCTTACTTTTTACCTTTTGGAGGTTTTTTTTTAAACAAAAATCCATTTCAGCAAGATTAAGCCGGGCTTTAAGTGACTTACTTAAAATTGAAATTGATGTTTTAGCTAACTGAAGACTATTTAAAATTATGAAGCGTGGCAGTTAACGCCGTGATGACTCCATTAAAAACTATTTCAGCCAATCAAACATTTTCAGGGGGAGTCTTGTTTTTTTCGAGAGGCTCCAACCGTTCCTTGGCCTCCCCTTATAGACTTTTTACGTAAAATGTGTGTGTGTGTGTGTGTAACAGAACATATACACGTCACAAATTGCATGCATTCTTTTTTCCTTTTGCTACATCATACAGCATAATATACAGAATTATGCTTTCATTATTTTGCTACATTGTAGCGGTTAACAGGTGACTCTGTGAAGCCACAATGTTGAACAAATATGATACAAAGGGTCTCAAAGCAACGCATAGCGCATTTTGCTCTTTTAAATCTAATATTATAGAATCATGGAACCTGCCGACAGATCGGCCCCATTCGGCCCCCGTCTACTCGCCCGTTTCTCCTGCTGTAAAGACTCAAACCTTAATCAGTCGTTGGTCTTGTCTTAGATTCAGGAGCCGTATGTCTATCCCATGCATGTTTAATACCCTCACCTTAATAACATCACTCATCCTAGGATAACTTTTCACTTCCAGCATTATAGATATTACCTATTGCTACTTAGACTCAGGTATTGTCTTCTCCCATGTGCTCCTTTTTGTATTTACATAAAACATTTTCCCCAGTATGTCCCAATATCTAACAAATCAAGTTAAAAAAAGAAAGGAACAGAAACAAAATTTTCTTAAAAGGCCTTTATAAATGTATCCCATACATGTGTTTGTACATACATGTAGATTGAACATGAGGTCTATGTAGGTGACTGTACACAACATATGCCAGGGTCGGCACGCTTAGATGGTGGAATTAAATGCCATAGTAATATGAGGAAAAACTCAAATGGAGAAAATATATTTTATATTTATTTGAGGGACTTTGAGAGGTGAGATTGCACCTGTGACATGATCTTGACATGTTGGTAGTTACGCTGACAAGCTGCTCTACCACGCATGTATGGATATGTGGTTGGCCCTCCTGAGCCTGCTTTGCCAACGACTTGTCTCATTTGTGGTTGGAACTGAAATGATTTAGGCCCCGCCCACTTGATTCAGCCACGCCTATTATTGCATCATCTGCCTGTTTGTCTCGCTGGCTACACCATGGAGTCCAAGACCATCATCCTACACTGACCTCCACCAGAGGATTTTCATGTTATCTGTAAACTGAACTTCCAATTTAACGTGTCAATAAAATTCTGTTAACATTTAGTATAGTTCATGCTGTTTATTTAAAAATATTATTATTTCCCACAAATAACGTATGATATTTAGCAATTATCAGTTAATGTTCTGAGATAACGGGTCAGTTTAATTTGATCAAGGGCAATATCAACGTACTGAGAGCAACAGCTACATTTGGAACGTTGGAACCAATGGAATGTTCTATCAGGTCTATCACCATAGCAACCATAGGAATGGTCTAAGCAGAAGAACCAGGTCAATGGTTGCCATGGTGATAAGATCAACATTGAAACTTTGCACCAAAAAGGAATCATTTTGTTTTCCGTGTATTCTGCGCGACTTTTCAAGCCAGAAATGAAACAGAACCGAAATATCCATTTATGAAATATTACTTTTTACCTTTTGTTTTTTTTTTATTAAACAAAAATCCATTTCTGTAAGATTAAGCCAGGCTTTAAGGGACTTGTCTTATTTGTGGTTGGAACTGAAATGATTTAGACCCCGCCCACTTGATGCAGCCACGCCCACTATTGCATCATCAGCCTCTGTGATGTCATCATAGGAGGTTATATAAAGCAGGTGAAACTCAGACACTTCTCATTGCTCAGCAGAGCAGGCGAGTGAGAAGATGTGAGATACTCTTCTGATAATCGTGGGGTGCCTCTGCACCTTCACGATGCTTTTATTACTTGTTGGATTAGGAAAACGTAGTGGAGGACGAAAGGCAAATGAAGCCGACCTCTACCTTGAGATAATGTTCGCAATCGAACGCACAAACCACACCATGTTCCAGATACAGACCATAACGGGTCAGTTTAATTTGATCAAGGTACTGAGAGCAACTGCTACATTTGGAACGTTGGAACCAATGGAATGTTCTATCAGTTCTATCACCATAGCAACCATAGGAATGGTCTAAGCAGAAGAACCAAGTCAATGGTTGCCACGGTGATAAGATCAACATTGAAACTTTGCACCAAAAAGGAATCATTTTGTTTTCTGTGTATTCTGCGCGACTTTGGAAGCTAGAAATGAAACAGAACCGAAATATCCATTTATGAAATCTTACTTTTTACCTTTTGGAGGTTTTTTTTTTAAACAAAAATCCATTTCAGCAAGATTAAGCCGGGCTTTAAGTGACTTACTTAAAATTGAAATTGATGTTTTAGCTAACTGAAGACTATTTAAAATTATGAAGCGTGGCAGTTAACGCCGTGATGACTCCATTAAAAACTATTTCAGCCAATCAAACATTTTCAGGGGGAGTCTTGTTTTTTTCGAGAGGCTCCAACCGTTCCTTAGCCTCCCCTTATAGACTTTTTACGTAAAAAGTGTGTGTGTGTGTGTAACAGAACATATACACGTCACAAATTGCATGCATTCTTTTTTCCTTTTGCTACATCATACAGCATAATATACAGAATTATGCTTTCATTATTTTGCTACATTGTAGCGGTTAACAGGTGACTCTGTGAAGCCACAATGTTGAACAAATATGATACAAAGGGTCTCAAAGCAACGCATAGCGCATTTTGCTCTTTTAAATCTAATGTTATAGAATCATGGAACCTGCCGACAGATCAGCCCCATTCGGCCCCCGTCTACTCGCCCGTTTCTCCTGCTGTAAAGACTCAAACCTTAATCAGTCGTTGGTCTTGTCTTAGATTCAGGAGCCGTATGTCTATCCCATGCATGTTTAATACCCTCACCTTAATAACATCACTCATCCTAGGATAACTTTTCACTTCCAGCATTATAGATATTACCTATTGCTACTTAGACTCAGGTATTGTCTTCTCCCATGTGCTCCTTTTTGTATTTACATAAAACATTTTCCCCAGTATGTCCCAATATCTAACAAATCAAGTTAAAAAAAGAAAGGAACAGAAACAAAATTTTCTTAAAAGGCCTTTATAAATGTATCCCATACATGTGTTTGTACATACATGTAGATTGAACATGAGGTCTATGTAGGTGACTGTACACAACATATGCCAGGGTCGGCACGCTTAGATGGTGGAATTAAATGCCATAGTAATATGAGGAAAAACTCAAATGGAGAAAATATATTTTATATTTATTTGAGGGACTTTGAGAGGTGAGATTGCACCTGTGACATGATCTTGACATGTTGGTAGTTACGCTGACAAGCTGCTTTACCACGTATGTATGGATATGTGGTTGGCCCTCCTGAGCCTGCTTTGCCAACGACTTGTCTCATTTGTGGTTGGAACTGAAATGATTTAGGCCCCGCCCACTTGATTCAGCCACGCCTATTATTGCATCATCTGCCTGTTTGTCTCGCTGGCTACACCATGGAGTCCAAGACCATCATCCTACACTGACCTCCACCAGAGGATTTTCATGTTATCTGTAAACTGAACTTCCAATTTAACGTGTCAATAAAATTCTGTTAACATTTAGTATAGTTCATGCTGTTTATTTAAAAATATTATTATTTCCCACAAATAACGTATGATATTTAGCAATTATCAGTTAATGTTCTAAGATAACGGGTCAGTTTAATTTGATCAAGGGCAATATCAACGTACTGAGAGCAACAGCTACATTTGGAACGTTGGAACCAATGGAATGTTCTATCAGGTCTATCACCATAGCAACCATAGGAATGGTCTAAGCAGAAGAACCAGGTCAATGGTTGCCATGGTGATAAGATCAACATTGAAACTTTGCACCAAAAAGGAATCATTTTGTTTTCCGTGTATTCTGCGCGACTTTTCAAGCCAGAAATGAAACAGAACCGAAATATCCATTTATGAAATATTACTTTTTACCTTTTGTTTTTTTTTTTTATTAAACAAAAATCCATTTCTGTAAGATTAAGCCAGGCTTTAAGGGACTTGTCTCATTTGTGGTTGGAACTGAAATGATTTAGACCCTGCCCACTTGATGCAGCCACGCCCACTATTGCATCATCAGCCTCTGTGATGTCATCATAGGAGGTTATATAAAGCAGGTGAAACTCAGACACTTCTCATTGCTCAGCAGAGCAGGCGAGTGAGAAGATGTTAGATACTCTTCTGATAATCGTGGGGTGCCTCTGCACCTTCATGATGCTGTTATTACTTGTTGGATTAGGAAAACGTAGTGGAGGACGAAAGGCAAATGAAGCCGACCTCTACCTAGAGATTATGTTCGCAATCGAACGCACAAACCACACCATGTTCCAGATACAGACCATAACGGGTCAGTTTAATTTGATCAACGTACTGAGAGCAACTGCTACGTTTGGAACGTTGGAACCAATGGAATGTTCTATCAGTTCTATCACCATAGCAACCATAGGAATGGTCTAAGCAGAAGAACCAAGTCAATGGTTGCCACGGTGATAAGATCAACATTGAAACTTTGCACCAAAAAGGAATCATTTTGTTTTCTGTGTATTCTGCGCGACTTTGGAAGCTAGAAATGAAACAGAACCGAAATATCCATTTATGAAATCTTACTTTTTACCTTTTGGAGGTTTTTTTTTAAACAAAAATCCATTTCAGCAAGATTAAGCCGGGCTTTAAGTGACTTACTTAAAATTGAAATTGATGTTTTAGCTAACTGAAGACTATTTAAAATTATGAAGCGTGGCAGTTAACGCCGTGATGACTCCATTAAAAATTATTTCAGCCAATCAAACATTTTCAGGGGGAGTCTTGTTTTTTTCGAGAGGCTCCAACCGTTCCTTGGCCTCCCCTTATAGACTTTTTACGTAAAAAGTGTGTGTGTGTGTGTAACAGAACATATACACGTCACAAATTGCATGCATTCTTTTTTCCTTTTGCTACATCATACAGCATAATATACAGAATTATGCTTTCATTATTTTGCTACATTGTAGCGGTTAACAGGTGACTCTGTGAAGCCACAATGTTGAACAAATATGATACAAAGGGTCTCAAAGCAACGCATAGCGCATTTTGCTCTTTTAAATCTAATGTTATAGAATCATGGAACCTGCCGACAGATCGGCCCCATACGGCCCCCGTCTACTCGCCCGTTTCTCCTGCTGTAAAGACTCAAACCTTAATCAGTCGTTGGTCTTGTCTTAGATTCAGGAGCCGTATGTCTATCCCATGCATGTTTAATACCCTCACCTTAATAACATCACTCATCCTAGGATAACTTTTCACTTCCAGCATTATAGATATTACCTATTGCTACTTAGACTCAGGTATTGTCTTCTCCCATGTGCTCCTTTTTGTATTTACATAAAACATTTTCCCCAGTATGTCCCAATATCTAACAAATCAAGTTAAAAAAAGAAAGGAACAGAAACAAAATTTTCTTAAAAGGCCTTTATAAATGTATCCCATACATGTGTTTGTACATACATGTAGATTGAACATGAGGTCTATGTAGGTGACTGTACACAACATATGCCAGGGTCGGCACGCTTAGATGGTGGAATTAAATGCCATAGTAATATGAGGAAAAACTCAAATGGAGAAAATATATTTTATATTTATTTGAGGGACTTTGAGAGGTGAGATTGCACCTGTGACATGATCTTGACATGTTGGTAGTTACGCTGACAAGCTGCTCTACCACGCATGTATGGATATGTGGTTGGCCCTCCTGAGCCTGCTTTGCCAACGACTTGTCTCATTTGTGGTTGGAACTGAAATGATTTAGGCCCCGCCCACTTGATTCAGCCACGCCTATTATTGCATCATCTGCCTGTTTGTCTCGCTGGCTACACCATGGAGTCCAAGACCATCATCCTACACTGACCTCCCCCAGAGGATTTTCATGTTATCTGTAAACTGAACTTCCAATTTAACGTGTCAATAAAATTCTGTTAACATTTAGTATAGTTCATGCTGTTTATTTAAAAATATTATTATTTCCCACAATTAACGTATGATATTTAGCAATTATCAGTTAATGTTCTAAGATAACGGGTCAGTTTAATTTGATCAAGGGCAATATCAACGTACTGAGAGCAACAGCTACATTTGGAACGTTGGAACCAATGGAATGTTCTATCAGGTCTATCACCATAGCAACCATAGGAATGGTCTAAGCAGAAGAACCAGGTCAATGGTTGCCATGGTGGTAAGATCAACATTGAAACTTTGCACCAAAAAGGAATCATTTTGTTTTCCGTGTATTCTGCACGACTTTTCAAGCCAGAAATGAAACAGAACCGAAATATCCATTTATGAAATATTACTTTTTACCTTTTTTTTTTTTTTATTAAACAAAAATCCATTTCTGTAAGATTAAGCCAGGCTTTAAGGGACTTGTCTCATTTGTGGTTGGAACTGAAATGATTTAGACCCCGCCCACCTGATGCAGCCACGCCCACTATTGCATCATCAGCCTCTGTGATGTCATCATAGGAGGTTATATAAAGCAGGTGAAACTCAGACACTTCTCATTGCTCAGCAGAGCAGGCGAGTGAGAAGATGTTAGATACTCTTCTGATAATCGTGGGGTGCCTCTGCACCTTCACGATGCTTTTATTACTTGTTGGATTAGGAAAACGTAGTGGAGGACGAAAGGCAAATGAAGCCGACCTCTACCTAGAGATTATGTTCGCAATCGAACGCACAAACCACACCATGTTCCAGATACAGACCATAACGGGTCAGTTTAATTTGATCAACGTACTGAGAGCAACTGCTACGTTTGGAACGTTGGAACCAATGGAATGTTCTATCAGTTCTATCACCATAGCAACCATAGGAATGGTCTAAGCAGAAGAACCAAGTCAATGGTTGCTCGGTGATAAGATCAACATTGAAACTTTGCACCAAAAAGGAATCATTTTGTTTTCTGTGTATTCTGCGCGACTTTGGAAGCTAGAAATGAAACAGATCCGAAATATCCATTTATGAAATCTTACTTTTTACCTTTTAAAGGGTTTTTTTAAACAAAAATCCATTTCAGCAAGATTAAGCCGGGCTTTAAGTGACTTACTTAAAATTGAAATTGATGTTTCAGCTAACTGAAGACTATTTAAAATTATGAAGCGTGGCAGTTAACGCCGTGATGACTCCATTAAAAACTATTTCAGCCAATCAAACATTTTCAGGGGGAGTCTTGTTTTTTTCGAGAGGCTCCAACCGTTCCTTGGCCTCCCCTTATAGACTTTTTACGTAAAAAGTGTGTGTGTGTGTGTGTGTAACAGAACATATACATGTCACAAATTGCATGCATTCTTTTTTCCTTTTGCTACATCATACTGCATAATATACAGAATTATGCTTTCATTATTTTGCTACATTGTAGCGGTTAACAGGTGACTCTGTGAAGCCACAATGTTGAACAAATATGATACAAAGGGTCTCAAAGCAACGCATAGCACATTTTGCTCTTTTAAATCTAATATTATAGAATCATGGAACCTGCCGACAGATCAGCCCCATTCGGCCCCCGTCTACTCGCCCGTTTCTCCTGCTGTAAAGACTCAAACCTTAATCAGTCGTTGGTCTTGTCTTAGATTCAGGAGCCGTATGTCTATCCCATGCATGTTTAATACCCTCACCTTAATAACATCACTCATCCTAGGATAACTTTTCACTTCCAGCATTATAGATATTACCTATTGCTACTTAGACTCAGGTATTGTCTTCTCCCATGTGCTCCTTTTTGTATTTACATAAAACATTTTCCCCAGTATGTCCCAATATCTAACAAATCAAGTTAAAAAAAGAAAGGAACAGAAACAAAATTTTCTTAAAAGGCCTTTATAAATGTATCCCATACATGTGTTTGTACATACATGTAGATTGAACATGAGGTCTATGTAGGTGACTGTACACAACATATGCCAGGGTCGGCACGCTTAGATGGTGGAATTAAATGCCATAGTAATATGAGGAAAAACTCAAATGGAGAAAATATATTTTATATTTATTTGAGGGACTTTGAGAGGTGAGATTGCACCTGTGACATGATCTTGACATGTTGGTAGTTACGCTGACAAGCTGCTCTACCACGTATGTATGGATATGTGGTTGGCCCTCCTGAGCCTGCTTTGCCAACGACTTGTCTCATTTGTGGTTGGAACTGAAATGATTTAGGCCCCGCCCACTTGATTCAGCCACGCCTATTATTGCATCATCTGCCTGTCTGTCTCGCTGGCTACACCATGGAGTCCAAGACCATCATCCTACACTGACCTCCACCAGAGGATTTTCATGTTATCTGTAAACTGAACTTCCAATTTAACGTGTCAATAAAATTCTGTTAACATTTAGTATAGTTCATGCTGTTTATTTAAAAATATTATTATTTCCCACAAATAACGTATGATATTTAGCAATTATCAGTTAATGTTCTAAGATAACGGGTCAGTTTAATTTGATCAAGGGCAATATCAACGTACTGAGAGCAACAGCTACATTTGGAACGTTGGAACCAATGGAATGTTCTATCAGGTCTATCACCATAGCAACCATAGGAATGGTCTAAGCAGAAGAACCAAGTCAATGGTTGCCACGGTGATAAAATCAACATTGAAACTTTGCACCAAAAAGGAATCATTTTGTTTTCTGTGTATTCTGCGCGACTTTGGAAGCTAGAAATGAAACAGAACCGAAATATCCATTTATGAATTCTTACTTTTTATCTTTTGGAGGTTTTTTTTTAAACAAAAATCCATTTCAGCAAGATTAAGCCGGGCTTTAAGTGACTTACTTAAAATTGAAATTGATGTTTTAGCTAACTGAAGACTATTTAAAATTATGAAGCGTGGCAGTTAACGCCGTGATGACTCCATTAAAAATTATTTCAGCCAATCAAACATTTTCAGGGGGAGTCTTGTTTTTTTCGAGAGGCTCCAACCGTTCCTTGGCCTCCCCTTATAGACTTTTTACGTAAAAAGTGTGTGTGTGTGTGTAACAGAACATATACATGTCACAAATTGCATGCATTCTTTTTTCCTTTTGCTACATCATACAGCATAATATACAGAATTATGCTTTCATTATTTTGCTACATTGTAGCGGTTAACAGGTGACTCTGTGAAGCCACAATGTTGAACAAATACGATACAAAGGGTCTCAAAGCAACGCATAGCGCATTTTGCTCTTTTAAATCTAATATTATAGAATCATGGAACCTGCCGACAGATCGGCCCCATTCGGCCCCCGTCTACTCGCCCGTTTCTCCTGCTGTAAAGACTCAAACCTTAATCAGTCGTTGGTCTTGTCTTAGATTCAGGAGCCGTATGTCTATCCCATGCATGTTTAATACCCTCACCTTAATAACATCACTCATCCTAGGATAACTTTTCACTTCCAGCATTATAGATATTACCTATTGCTACTTAGACTCAGGTATTGTCTTCTCCCATGTGCTCCTTTTTGTATTTACAGAAAACATTTTCCCCAGTATGTCCCAATATCTAACAAATCAAGTTAAAAAAAGAAAGGAACAGAAACAAAATTTTCTTAAAAGGCCTTTATAAATGTATCCCATACATGTGTTTGTACATACATGTAGATTGAACATGAGGTCTATGTAGGTGACTGTACACAACATATGCCAGGGTCGGCACGCTTAGATGGTGGAATTAAATGCCATAGTAATATGAGGAAAAACTCAAATGGAGAAAATATATTTTATATTTATTTGAGGGACTTTGAGAGGTGAGATTGCACCTGTGACATGATCTTGACATGTTGGTAGTTACGCTGACAAGCTGCTCTACCACGCATGTATGGATATGTGGTTGGCCCTCCTGAGCCTGCTTTGCCAACGACTTGTCTCATTTGTGGTTGGAACTAAAATGATTTAGGCCCCGCCCACTTGATTCAGCCACGCCTATTATTGCATCATCTGCCTGTTTGTCTCGCTGGCTACACCATGGAGTCCAAGACCATCATCCTACACTGACCTCCACCAGAGGATTTTCATGTTATCTGTAAACTGAACTTCCAATTTAACGTGTCAATAAAATGCTGTTAACATTTTGTATAGTTCATGCTGTTTATTTAAAAATATTATTATTTCCCACAAATAACGTATGATATTTAGCAATTATCAGTTAATGTTCTAAGATAACGGGTCAGTTTAATTTGATCAAGGGCAATATCAACGTACTGAGAGCAACAGCTACATTTGGAACGTTGGAACCAATGGAATGTTCTATCAGGTCTATCACCATAGCAACCATAGGAATGGTCTAAGCAGAAGAACCAGGTCAATGGTTGCCATGGTGATAAGATCAACATTGAAACTTTGCACCAAAAAGGAATCATTTTGTTTTCCGTGTATTCTGCGCGACTTTTCAAGCCAGAAATGAAACAGAACCGAAATATCCATTTATGAAATATTACTTTTTACCTTTTGTTTTTTTTTTATTAAACAAAAATCCATTTCTGTAAGATTAAGCCAGGCTTTAAGGGACTTGTCTCATTTGTGGTTGGAACTGAAATGATTTAGACCCCGCCCACTTGATGCAGCCACGCCCACTATTGCATCATCAGCCTCTGTGATGTCATCATAGGAGGTTATATAAAGCAGGTGAAACTCAGACACTTCTCATTGCTCAGCAGAGCAGGCGAGTGAGAAGATGTTAGATACTCTTCTGATAATCGTGGGGTGCCTCTGCACCTTCATGATGCTTTTATTACTTGTTGGATTAGGAAAACGTAGTGGAGGACGAAAGGCAAATGAAGCCGACCTCTACCTAGAGATTATGTTCGCAATCGAACGCACAAACCACACCATGTTCCAGATACAGACCATAACGGGTCAGTTTAATTTGATCAACGTACTGAGAGCAACTGCTACGTTTGGAACGTTGGAACCAATGGAATGTTCTATCAGTTCTATCACCATAGCAACCATAGGAATGGTCTAAGCAGAAGAACCAAGTCAATGGTTGCCACGGTGATAAGATCAACATTGAAACTTTGCACCAAAAAGGAATCATTTTGTTTTCTGTGTATTCTGCGCGACTTTGGAAGCTAGAAATGAAACAGAACCGAAATATCCATTTATGAAATCTTACTTTTTACCTTTTGGAGGTTTTTTTTAAACAAAAATCCATTTCAGCAAGATTAAGCCGGGCTTTAAGTGACTTACTTAAAATTGAAATTGATGTTTTAGCTAACTGAAGACTATTTAAAATTATGAAGCGTGGCAGTTAACGCCGTGATGACTCCATTAAAAACTATTTCAGCCAATCAAACATTTTCAGGGGGAGTCTTGTTTTTTTCGAGAGGCTCCAACCGTTCCTTGGCCTCCCCTTATAGACTTTTTACGTAAAAAGTGTGTGTGTGTGTGTAACAGAACATATACATGTCACAAATTGCATGCATTCTTTTTTCCTTTTGCTACATCATACAGCATAATATACAGAATTATGCTTTCATTATTTTGCTACATTGTAGCGGTTAACAGGTGACTCTGTGAAGCCACAATGTTGAACAAATATGATACAAAGGGTCTCAAAGCAACGCATAGCGCATTTTGCTCTTTTAAATCTAATGTTATAGAATCATGGAACCTGCCGACAGATCGGCCCCATTCGGCCCCCGTCTACTCGCCCGTTTCTCCTGCTGTAAAGACTCAAACCTTAATCAGTCGTTGGTCTTGTCTTAGATTCAGGAGCCGTATGTCTATCCCATGCATGTTTAATACCCTCACCTTAATAACATCACTCATCCTAGGATAACTTTTCACTTCCAGCATTATAGATATTACCTATTGCTACTTAGACTCAGGTATTGTCTTCTCCCATGTGCTCCTTTTTGTATTTACATAAAACATTTTCCCCAGTATGTCCCAATATCTAACAAATCAAGTTAAAAAAAGAAAGGAACAGAAACAAAATTTTCTTAAAAGGCCTTTATAAATGTATCCCATACATGTGTTTGTACATACATGTAGATTGAACATGAGGTCTATGTAGGTGACTGTACACAACATATGCCAGGGTCGGCACGCTTAGATGGTGGAATTAAATGCCATAGTAATATGAGGAAAAACTCAAATGGAGAAAATATATTTTATATTTATTTGAGGGACTTTGAGAGGTGAGATTGCACCTGTGACATGATCTTGACATGTTGGTAGTTACGCTGACAAGCTGCTCTACCACGCATGTATGGATATGTGGTTGGCCCTCCTGAGCCTGCTTTGCCAACGACTTGTCTCATTTGTGGTTGGAACTGAAATGATTTAGGCCCCGCCCACTTGATTCAGCCACGCCTATTATTGCATCATCTGCCTGTTTGTCTCGCTGGCTACACCATGGAGTCCAAGACCATCATCCTACACTGACCTCCACCAGAGGATTTTCATGTTATCTGTAAACTGAACTTCCAATTTAACGTGTCAATAAAATTCTGTTAACATTTAGTATAGTTCATGCTGTTTATTTAAAAATATTATTATTTCCCACAAATAACGTATGATATTTAGCAATTATCAGTTAATGTTCTAAGATAACGGGGCAGTTTAATTTGATCAAGGGCAATATCAACGTACTGAGAGCAACAGCTACATTTGGAACGTTGGAACCAATGGAATGTTCTATCAGGTCTATCACCATAGCAACCATAGGAATGGTCTAAGCAGAAGAACCAGGTCAATGGTTGCCATGGTGATAAGATCAACATTGAAACTTTGCACCAAAAAGGAATAATTTTGTTTTCCGTGTATTCTGCGCGACTTTTCAAGCCAGAAATGAAACAGAACCGAAATATCCATTTATGAAATATTACTTTTTACCTTTTGTTTTTTTTTATTAAACAAAAATCCATATCTGTAAGATTAAGCCAGGCTTTAAGGGACTTGTCTCATTTGTGGTTGGAAGTGAAATGATTTAGACCCCGCCCACTTGATGCAGCCACGCCCACTATTGCATCATCAGCCTCTGTGATGTCATCATAGGAGGTTATATAAAGCAGGTGAAACTCAGACACTTCTCATTGCTCAGCAGAGCAGGCGAGTGAGAAGATGTTAGATACTCTTCTGATAATCGTGGGGTGCCTCTGCATCTTCATGATGCTTTTATTACTTGTTGGATTAGGAAAACGTAGTGGAGGACGAAAGGCAAATGAAGCCGACCTCTACCTAGAGATTATGTTCGCAATCGAACGCACAAACCACACCATGTTCCAGATAC